>NC_059366.1:22777500-23045000 GCF_019703515.2 Myxocyprinus asiaticus
AGATCAGGAAGCTAATATAAGTGATTTCGATTGTCTCCAGTGCTGTCAAACAGTCAGCCAGTCAGAACACTCTCCACAGGTTAAGGGAATTTAGTCAATCTACTAACACCCTGCACGAACTATAGACTTTGTGCTATCACATTGAGAAGAGACCACTCACTGGAGAGGTGGGTTATGGCAAATGATGTGCAAATGAATGGACCACAGAGTAAAATAGTGCACTGTTTATTTTATACTGCATAAACTGCCTACTGTTTTTTTAATAGTGTGTGAAATAGTTTGCATAATGCAGTGATAAACATTTCAAAGAGTAGCATGCTATGTTGTTGGCAAATGATCTCATTATATTTGACCTGATTACAAACATGTTAATTTCAGCAAGTGGTGTAGTGGTGAGGAAAAAAATCCAGTTACATCATAAACATTTATTAGTCAGCTCAAATATTAAGTAAGGGGTCAAAGGAGATTGCACCTGATATTACTCCCATTTCATTCATCACACTAGAAATGGAAGATCAAGGGACCTTGTTGCAAGTGCACTACACTTTATGCATTGCATTGTGCACTGCAGTTTTTCTGCACATTTTGGAAAATGTAGTAGGTCATCCGGGTATTCTATGCATACAGAAAATTGGCATACTGTGCACAGTAAACATACTTCTGTACATACTGCAGAAAAAATAAAATTATGGTAGTATGCTGTTCTGAAGAAGTCTTTTGCATATAGTGGGAGCAAGCAAAGAATCATGGAGGAAATAGAGTCAAATAAGTGGAAAAGAGAGGAGTTCAGGGGCCGGGAGGGTAGAGTTGGGAGATTTTTGGTACTGGGATTCTTCCAGCAATGATAGCCATGCTTTTAGTTTCTCTATCAATATTGAATTAGTCAGTGGAGAGTGGCTCTCACTGGGACTTTGATACTCTGCAGAGGTTGGTTTGTGTATTTGTGGAGGAGAAGCTGAGAACGGTGCTGTTTAACTTAAATGTTAATTGTTTAGTTTAAATGTTGCCTTTTTTGTGGTTGTGCCAATGGCATTCCCCATGTTAAACACCAGAATGCTGTTTACGATTATGTATGCTTATCCATGTCCATGTGCAGGTGTGTGTTGACGTCCTGGTTAAAGTTTCCTCTCTGGGTCCTGTGAGAAATCTTCGATGTCTCTCTTAGTTCCATTAAACATTAAACTCTCAATCTGCAACAACAAGAACAAAGGAGTCTTCCTGTGTTCTTCCTCTGTTGTCTTTTGTGCCCTCCCTTCATTTTCTCTCTCCCTCTATGCATATCTCCCTTTCTTTTTCACAGTATCATTCTCTCTCCACATGAGCTTGTTTTCTGTCGGCATCCTGTTGTGCATTACCAGCCACTGAATAAAGCTACTGCACAAATGCACAGCAACACATAACTCCCAATGCACGCTGGTTATTGCAAAGATGATCACTATTGAAATCTCCTTGTTTTGGTAAGCCAAATCTGTACTGTAACTACGGATGTTAAAATCAACAAGTCGGTGCGTTGTTTGAACAACTATTCAACTAATTGTTCTTAAGGAAGCCCTGTATGAAGGCTTGTTTTGAGTTCATCTGACCCCATTTGGACACGTTTTTTAGATGGTGTTTACGTAAGCTGCATTCAAGAATGGAATTTGCCTTTTCAGCAGATTCGTTCAATGTGAATTGCCAAGGAGCAAAGAAAAGATGTTCTGCACATTATAAAAAAAATGTTGGTAACTTTATTACCCCCTTTGTTTCATTGATGACTGTTCTAATGAATTTGACACAGTTCAAGAGCGATTTTAACGGCTTCACAGGTTAACATGGTTACCTATGTTAACATAGCCAGTTCCCAATCAAACCAATGACCTATTACACTTGTCAGAGCAGTAAATCACAAGTTGAATTATTTTATTTGCAAAATTAAAGCATCATAGGCTGAAATGTCTCAATAGTTGGCCTATGCACTTAAATTACATTTATTTATTTTAATAGTACCTTGATAAATTGATTGATCTCTTTTGATTGGTTCTGTTGGTCTAGCGGTAGCTTGTCTGCTAACCGTGCATATTAACCTGTGTTCAAATCCCCTGTGAATGACTGTATTTTTATTAACATTTTTATAAAAGCATCCTTTAATTTTCAAAGGTTATGTGCTATGTCGTATGTTTATAACTACCCATGACACTGCCAAAAGATAATCTTTCAGAACAGTGCTTTTTTTTCTTTCTTTTTTTCTTTCTTTTTTTTTTTTTTTTTTTTTGTGGAGAGCAAGTACAAATGTCAAATTGACCAATGGGTGAGAATAAATAAGAATAAACTCTGAGAAAGCATGAGAAATTTCTTCAGAAACTTAATGATTTTGTTTGTTTGGTAAAATGTTCAATCTTAAATTGGTTTGTTCATTTTAAAAAGCCTCTTATCTATGTATGGAAAGCAAAGTAATTTTTTTTTTTCTCAGTAATTCAAGCATTCTCAGAAAATTCAATAGATTATACTGTTGAAGGGGTGGATTTATCCCTGTCTCTTCAGCCTATTGATGAGTTGAATACATTTACTAGTAATTGTTATAATCAAAAGGTAATCAAAGCATTTTTAGTCATGTGCATTAAATCAAATCCCTTTATTGTCACTCAACCATATACACAAGTACAACAGTGGGTGAAAGTCTTGAGTGCAGTTCCGAGCAACAAAGCAATCATGACCGTGATGAGACATATACCAGTTTACAATAAACATCAGATTTACACAACACAATTTACATATGTAATATACACATAATTACACACAACGTAATATACAAATAATAATATGCAATGTACAGTATACAATACACACAATGTAGAATACACAGTATACAATACAAAATAGTATATATAAAATATACAGTAGGTTTTATTGTGCTGTATTGACATTCAGGCTGTCGGTTGATAGTCAGTTGCCAGTGTGTTGTTAAGAGAGAATATCATTTATGACAGTCCAGTGTGAGATTAATAAAGTGCAGTGCTGATGTATATTGATTGTGAGAGATCAAGAGTTCAAAAGTCTGATTGCTTGGGGGAAGAAGCTGTCATGGATTCGGCTGGCGCGGGTCCTGATGCTGCGATACCGCCAGCCTGATGGTAGCAGTGAGAGCGAGCCCATGGCTTGGGTGGCTTGGAGTCTCTGATGATCCTCTGAGATTTTTTCACACACTGCCTGGTATACATGTCCTGGAGGGAGGGAAGCTCACCTCCAATGATGTGTCTGGCAGTTCGCACCACGCTTTGCAGGGCTTTGCGGTTGAGAGTAGGGCTGTTGCCGTACCAGGCGGTGATGCAGCCAGTCAGGATGCTCTCTACAGTGCTGGTGTAGAACCGTGTGAGAATGTGGTGGTTCATTCCAAAATTCCTCAGCCGTCTCAGGAAGAAGAGGCGCTGGTGAGCCTTCTTCACAACGGCCCCAGTGTGGACGAACCATGTGAGTTCCTCAGTGACGTGGACACCGAGGAATTTTAAGCTACTGACTCTCTCCACCGGTGCTCCACAGTAAACATACTTCTTCTGTCTTCTGTACATACTGCAGAATGATAGCCATGCTTTTAGTTTCTCTATCAATATTGAATTAGTCAGTGGAGAGTGGCTCTCACTGGGACTTTGATACTCTGCAGAGGTTGGTTTGTGTATTTGTGGAGGAGAAGCTGAGAACGGTGCTGTTTAACTTAAATGTTAATTGTTTAGTTTAAATGTTGCGTTTTTTGTGGTTGTGCCAATGGCATTCCCCATGTTAAACACCAGAATGCTGTTTACAATTATGTATGCTTATCCATGTCCATGTGCAGGTGTGTGTTGACGTCCTGGTTAAAGTTTCCTCTCTGGGTCCTGTGAGAAATCTTCATTGATAGTGATGGGACTGTGTTCTCTGTCTTTTCTCCTGAAGTCCACCACAAGCTCCTTGGTCTTACTGACATTGAGGGAGAGGTTGTGCTCCTGACACCACCGTGTCAGATTGTGCACCACCTCTCTGTAGGCTGTTTCATCATTGTCAGTGATCAGACCTACCACCGTCATATCATCAGCAAACTTAATGATGGCATTGGAGATGTGTGTTGCCACACAGTCATGTGTATACAGGGAATACAGTATAATGTTCCGGGTCATTTGTGTATTTGTCCTCTGAGGTGTGACTGAGGGTCTGACCCAGGTCAGGAATGCCATTAACAGTGCTTACTCATTTAGCCCGGCTCCCAGAGAGTGGATACACATGTGAGTTACAACTATTTAATTGATCACTTATTCAGTACAAGTAAGAGTTTCATTGTGTTTAAGTTTAAGGTCATTAATTGCTGAAACAAATGCATTCTAATTTATTCACAAAAATATATATCTGTTATAATTATTACATAATCACCTATTCTATAACCATTTGATTCTATTTTAATTTAATCATTAGTAATTGAATGAGAGATTTTAGTTATGATCTTATTATCCATGTTTTTATATGGTTTGTAAAAGCAACTATTGCATACAACATATCTACCTCATGTGATCATTGAACTGAAACATTGAATTTCTTTGTGATTTTATTGTCATATTGGGTGACTATGTGTCTTATTAGGCCTTGTGTGTGTGTGTGTGCTCTCTTTGTCTTTCTCCTTGCTCTGTCCTAATTTCCCGCAGATGGTGTGGAGTCTCTGCATTCCACCAAAGATTAGGGAGAATTCCTCCCGTCCTAGTGGAGATAGCGCCTACCCGATGCAATGTCTAACTCATTCAGTGTTTGGATTGTTTATGGTGCCTTATCTGTAACACCAATGATGGGAACTTGATTAATGTTATGGCTAACTAATTATTGTTTGCACGAAGGTGGAAACAGACCACATTTTTAAACTGCTGATATGTTTGAAGTGACCTATCAAAATCTTATAAAGTGTTGTATTGTGACACCTCTAATTCAATTTGCATATAACTATAATTGCTTTTGAATATTTTTGAATGGGTACTTTTTTGTCATGTGTTTCTTTTTGGCTTCTTTTTCTCATTCTCCTTCTGTCTTTCTGAACCCCATTGACTTGTGATACTTATTGGAACCGCAGAGAACAATCAGTAAACTCTCTCTCAATTGAGTGCAAAACTGAGTCTGAATTTTTATTCCTCAGTATTCATATTGGAGACCCAGCTGTTACCCCCTACACTGTAATTGCTTGCTGTCAGATTCAGTTACAATTTTAATTGATTTATTTAAAACAGTTTAATAAATTGTTTGTCTGTGTTTTACAAAATTGTTTTCATTATATCTGTTAAAACAGGGTTCCCGCGGATCCTTAAATGTCATAAAATTCATTAATGTAAAAATAAGGCCTTAATTGATATTAACATTTATTAAATCAATCTTTCAAGTCTTAAAAATGCCAAGACATGGGAAGTAGGGTTTTATTAATAGTTTTTTTTTTTTTTTTTTTCTAACATTGCTATTTAAAATCTTAAAATAATCTGTAACATCTATTTTTTTAAATAATTTACTGAATGCCTCTTGCATTAACATCACGCAGATCAGGATAGCGGAACTAACAACACTCATATTTTATTTGTGGCCGGGATGCTCGGAGCAGATGCACTCTCTGCTAGCAAGCGACGACATGGTGAAGTGAAAATTCAAAGAATATTGGCTATTTAACAGTGATGGGCAGTAGCTTCACTACAAATACTACATTTCTGAGTAGCGAGGTGGTAGCTTCGCTAGTTTTTAAATCAAGTAGCTTGTCAGTAGCAAAGCTATATTTTTGATTAGGTAGGTAGCTTTAACAAAAGCTACACCGCTACATCATACATCACATCATTGTTTACTATCGCCAGTTTTGAATCAGAACATAAGATATCTGACTCACAAATGAATTGTTCAACTGATTCGGTTCTTTACAATGAATTGGTCAAACGTGGTAGCAAAGCAGTCTGAATCGGTTCGTGATTTAACCTGAATGACTCCGAAAGCTCACACACGTGCTGCTGAACTGCTGTTCTCACTTGGTAACAAGTTTACGGAATATTTTAAAATACGGAAAATTAAGATAACACTGGTTGCATTGGATCTACAATCAATGGAAACCAAACCTGCAAATGCGTCCTATTGTTTGCCAGTGATGAAGGTCTTTATTAAGATCAACATGTGTTCAGCTTGTGAACGGCACTGCAAGTAAACACATTTTACCACCAAAAGAGTCAAAACATTTAGTAGCAACATGAAAACATCAAAAAAGTACCATGGCATTACCATGTTTTTTCGACATGTTCCATTACTTGGGGACACCATGTTAAGACAATGGTATATGAAGAAGTTAATCATATAGTGATGTGCCATAGTATTCTTTGAATTACATTGAAGCACCATTTAAATGTTTTTTTTTTTTTTTTTTTTTTTACAGTATATAAATATGGTAATCATACGAAATTACCATGATAGTACCATTGTATTCTTTGAAGTACTTTGAAGCAACACGTATATACAGAATAGTACATAAATATGGTAATTGTATCTCAGAGTACCATGGTATTACCATCTGATACCATCAGATATCACGTTGTTATTGCCCAGATGCCCAGATGTGCACACACACACACACACAAGAAATTTGCCTGAGTGACACATTATTATTGGCTTTTTAATTGTGTATTTTGAATATGCATTAAATGCATTCCACCATGTAAGCACATAACGAATACGAGAAATATACAGTACTGTGCAAAAGTTTTAGGCACTTGTGAAAAATGTTGCATAGTGAGGATGTTTTTAAAAAATAATGACATAAATAGTTTTCATTTATCACTTAATGTCATTCAAAGTCCAGTAAACACAAAAAAAGCTAAATCAATATTCGGTGTGACCACCTTTGCCTTTAAAACAGCACCAATTCTCCTAGGTACACCTGGACACAGTTTTTCTTGGTTGTTGGCAGATAGGATGTTCCAAGCTTCTTGGAGAATTTGCCACAGTTCTTCAATCTATTTAGTCTGTCTCAATAGCTTCTGTCTCATTATGTAATCTCAGACTGACACGATGTTCAGTGGGGGGATTTGTGGGGGCCATGACATCTGTTGCAGGGCTTCCTGTTCTTCTATTTTATTCTTTTCTATTTGCAAAAGTAATGTTTGGGAGTCTAACATTTATATTTCCTATTGACACATTAAAACTGAAGATATAAATAACCATCTTAAGACAAATGCTTTTGTGAATCATCTTATGTGCTTTTGCACAGTACTGTAGTTCTCAGCCAATTGTTCCTTTTTACTGATGATTCATGGTTATGTCATTTTATGTTATTGTTTTCCATGTGTTCCACTCTAGAAAGTTACATTTGTAGTAGAATGTCTAAATTTTTCACTGGACCAAAAAAGTCACGTTTTATGTCACAATAAACATTTGGGCAAAATTGTCCCTAACCCTAATTTATGTTTTTTTTTTTTTTTTTTAATTTTGGTTATTGTAAAGTTGGTCTTAAATTTCATTCCGAGTGGCATTAAAAAGTCTTAAATCTAACTTGCCTTATGCTGTAGGAATCCTGTAAAAATACATTAAAATCTGCAGCAAAGCTTCAAATGCATCCTGTCTGACCTGGTTTTGAACCCAGGCCGTTGAATGTACTGCCAGTAGGATTAACCACTGGACTAGTAGCATTTGAAAGTATATTATTGACATATTAATGTTGCAAATAAAATAATTCCACTTGCGATTTACTGCTCTGACAAGTGTAATTGCCAGTTTCCATCCAAATCAGTGTCCCACATTAACATGGCAAACCAGATCTTATACTGTGTCAGATTCATTAGAACAGACATCAATGAAACAAAGTGGGTTAATAATGATACCAGCATTATATATATATATAATGTGCAAAACGTCTTTTCTTTTCTCCTTGGCAATTCACATTGAACGAATCTGCTGAAAAGGCAAGTGAAATTATTCACATGCACACGCACATCCCCAGTTAACACGATCCCCAGTTGATCCATAACACCGGCTCTGCTTTGCCCTAACAAAAAGGCACGGGCTGGCACTGTGGCGTGAAGTCATCGCGTACAAAAACGTCCCATTTCACTGGCAAGGCATCGACCAATAAAATGACTTCATTGACCCCTCCCCCTTCAAACACTGGTCTTGCTCTCTCGCATCAGGATTTTACAAGTGAGTCTTACTATAGGTTTTTTGTAAAAGTAGTTGCAAAAGTCAAGGTGTGAAGATTTAAAGTTGCAGTGCCAGATTTGTGGTTGTACTGTGAAAATGAATTAAAGTGCAAAAGTTAATGTGTAATACAAGTTTTTGTCTGTAGAATTATTTATGTGAATGTAATTTTACACATTTCTGACTACTTGTCTGCAATTGTAAATTCAGAACACAAGCTTTGAATTACTGTCCTTGAGTGCAGATTGCAACATTCAACTTCAAATTTGTATTTTACAAGTTTTCACATCGGTTCTGTAAGTGTAAATTTCAACTTACGAGTATGAATATTTATTGTACAAGTTCTTAAATCCAAATATGCAAGCTCTCGAGTTTTGCTACTGATTTGCCTTCATAAGAAATATGTTTGTCATATTGAATTTTGAAATTGGTATTGAAATTTGTATTCAAATCAGTACCAAAATAAATTGCTATTATATTTTGCATAAAGAAAATTAAGTCAACATTTGGGACTAAGATTTTTTTTAATTGTGACAGTATTTTCAGGACACTGAAGCACATTTTATTACACAATTCACATTATCGTAACTCTTTTGGAAGTTTTACTTTTACTATTCCCATTGTTTTTAATGATGATTCTCATAACCATTTTTTTTTTCTTCTTCTTAAGATGATGTACAATTATTTTTTTATTAAAATCAGTGAAAATGAAATGCAGTACCAAGGGAGCACTACTACGATGTATAAATACCATTTAAATAATATAGTTTTAATAATAAGTTTTTTCACGTTGTGTTAATGAGAATATCATAATGACATAATGGGGATAAAATGTACTGTCATAAAAATAATGTCACAATGTAAAATATCTTAATGGCCCTAAAAATAGCCTTTAATTTCTATATATGCAAAATATATATTTCTGTTTATTTCTTGTTGACTTTGGAGTAAAGTAGGACCGGGACATTTTCTGAACCGGTTTCGTGAGAATCACCCCTGTGTGGCTCAACTGAATTGCCCTTTCTCTGTGTATGTATGTCTTCATAGCTCATACCCTCTTTGCATTCGTCCAATGATTGGGATCAAATCTACCAGCACAACATCATGCTTTACCTTTCACTCTTGCTTTCACCTTGTTTAAATAACCCTCTTGGATCTTTCTCCTACTGGATCAGCAAACATAAACATTGTGTGACAGAATTGCCAGAGTCTCTCTGTGATTGGTCAGTGGGAGGTTCTTATCTCTGCGTGGTTTGTCAATACCTATGCATCAGCACACACATATACACAAAGCACTTTTCAGGTGATAGTTTAGGAGAGAAGAGTGCACTGCCTGAGACAGACACTTCGCAAATGAGAGAGTGCAAATATTGACTGTACCATGATGCAACTGAGCAAGGAGTCATCTATCAAAGTCTCACCACATGTCCTCTCTGTCCTCATTACAGGTGTCTGAACACATGCTGAGATTCACACACTTCCACCCAAGACAAATCAACTAACTGACTGACCGATTTATCAAGCTCTCCTAAGATTAGCTGCAGCTTCAAGGAGACGTAAGTATTGTTTTCGTTGTTTTATTAACAGATTCTGTCACTGATCCCTAATTTTCTTCTTTGTAGAGATGCACAATATATTGGTGTCCACATTGATATTGGCCATAATTGTGTCAACAATTTAGCAGACGTGACAGCGCTTTGGATAATGAAAAAATGTTTAACGAAATAGAAAATATATAAACAGCAGTGGTGCTGATATCTGAGTTCTTGTTGTGTTCATTCTATAGTTGTAATGCATTGTGAATGATGTCTTGTTCGGTACACAACAATATAATTTTAGCCAGATAGCTAGATTGCGGCTACCTAGCCTCATTACTGGTTTACATGACAACAGGGCGATGTAGCTGCTAGCCAGCTAATACTTCCTAACAGGCTGATTTAATGACTGTGATTCAATTAGCTAGTTTCGTGTATAACTTCAAACTACTCACGTTTTCTGCGACTTGCACCTGATTGGATCTAGATGTCGAACATATGCTAAATATCGAAAATTACTAAAAAGTTTATCATTGATGTCATATTTTTTTTTCCCCAATATATGTCAATATTGTTTTATTGGCCAGTCCTAATATATAGTATTTTATATATAAAATATTTGCCATCACATCTGTTGTTTGCCATAACAAAACTATCAGCTATAGATATCAGCCAGAATTTCTCTATCAGTCCATCCCTACTGTTTTTGGTGAAGGGGATGACTATTTTTAATAGTTTTGTTGTTGTTGATTTATCCCATATCAAGTCTGAGACTCTTTGGTACTGATTTCCGTCTTATTACACAAATCTGATGCAGAAATAATTGTGTGAACCTTGTACATCACTCAGGCGAGTGATAATTTTCATCAAATTTATCGTCATTATTCATTAGCACCACACATATCAACACAATCATCACCTCTCACTTCTGATAGGCTTGGCAGCATGGAAACGAAGTCTTAATTCCACTACAGTGAACAAAACTCTCAAAGGTGTTTGCTGCCAGTTCCGTTGATTAGCTTTCCAAACTTTTTGACTGATCTGCAGTTTCTGCACAAAAAGTGGAGTCTGAAAGACTTTATCCAGTCACTCTCTCTGATGACTTTGGATCTCTATAAAACACGAGCTTAGAAAGTCACAATTTATGAAGCCAACCTGGGATTTTAAATTTAGACAGAGAGAATACATTCTTTGACTTTTCTCTGAGTATACATAATATGTGTGCGTTCTAATTGCATATTGAGTTTCAGTGCACCTCGTGAGCTGGTCAAATTTAAATGTAATTGACCCCAGAACCAAGAGGAGCTTTTATGTGCCTCTCTCCAGTTTAAGCTGTCGAGACACACACGTACACTTCCTGGGCAGGTTATGGGGCAGAACTCAGTGGAAAATACAAGCTCCCCAGGTCTTTGATGTGTTCCTTCTCTCATATCTCATTTCACCCACTCTCTGTCATTCTGAATAGGCAGCCACATTCCCATTAATTCACCTGTATAAATGTTATGGGCTGCATTCATAAGAGAGACAATCAAAGCAGGGAATATCTGATGAATCTGAAAACTATCTTGATTTGATGTTGTTTGCTCTGTTGAGATTGCATCAGTGTTTCTGTCTGGGATTGTTGACCTGTGTCATCGGCTGCCTCTCTGTTCTTAAATCTTATTCTCTCCTCCACTTCATTTAAAATACATTTTTAATGTGGCAGCATAACCATAACAGCCTTTGAGTATTTACCCTGGATCTCAAATAATGAGAATGACTTAGCACAGTTGTGACTGTAAAACAGGGCGAAGTGATGAGTTTTTGTGGTTGTCTCTTGAGGAGAGCTGCATACTGTTGTTTGTCATATGCAGCCCCTCCATCCATACGGTGAATAATGGCAATAACCCATCCATTGAATTCAGTATAAAAGAACTGATTGAAGCTGAATTGCATTGATTGGAGAGCTGGCAGAGAGAGCCGAGAGTATTACTGTATAGAATCAGGTGTATTGTGTAATGGACGCTCGATAAACTCTCTGTCCCCCTCTGAACTCTGCTCAAAAAGAATATGCGCTGAATCGCTGAGTGCAGCTTTGTCACGGTAATGACACTGGCCGACGTGATCGATGACTCTTTTACCCAGTTGGAGAGCTATAATTTTTTCACTCCCCTGGCACTGATTTGATATGAGTTTAGACTGAGGCCTAGAAGTTTAGCCCGAGTGGGCGGTGTGAATTTTGTTTTACTCTGATGAAGGGCTTGATAAACACAGATTTTCCGATACATTACAATCCTAACTAGAAAAATCTGATATTGATTCTTAAATTCCCAAGATCGATATATTAATTTGTCTTTTTACAGTGGAAGCATGATTTTTATTTGATTTACTGTGAAAGAAATCTTTTGAGTTTCTCTGTGTAAATGATAACATAAAATGCTAAATAGCTATTTAATATGTATAATTTCCACCTCTCTTATTATGTTATCATAGATTGTTTTAGTATCTTATTGACCAAAAATGTATGGAATTGTGCTAATGTGAAAATAAAGTGATAGTGGAACACATCACATTCACAATTAACGTCACAATCAGCCTATTATGTAATAATCAGGCCTTTTAAAATTGAAACTAAAATATTGCCTAATAAATCGAATTGGTATAGAATGGAGAGCTTGTGAATCAAATAAATTTGTGTTCCCAAGGTTTTCAGTCTGTGCTGAAAACAAGCACTGTTGTTGACAAGTACTCCAATTAGCCTATTTCTCCTAAATATGATAATAGTAAAGACATAATTACTATTTTTACTTTGTAAATAATATATAAATAAATAATATTTATAAACATTTTATTAATAAATAAGATTGGTTACCTCCTCTCATTGCCTCATCATTTGTTTTGTTTTTTTGTGAGTGGCTCTGTATAAGGCTACTTTAGCCTTTTAACGGTCACCTTGCATCAAAAGAGTGCAGGAATCAGGTTCTGGAGTAAAAAATCCCACTACATTTTTCCATGGACAAGCTCTTAGTTAATGATAACTTATCTTTTAAGGCAGCCTACAGTGTTCTCTGAGGTTGGAATCTTTTCAACTTCATAAAAATGTAATTCCTGTTAAATAACCATACTGTCCATGATCTTGAAGGGGAAAATCCACCAATCAGTGAATTGCTTCAAACAAACCTAAACAAAAGAGCTCTGAAACGCTCCTAAATTGAATTTTTTGCAATATTCTTCAAATATTTTATTCTATACTTTTAATCTGCAACTTTAAATCAAGTTTTATATCTTCCAATCGTTTTTTTTTATTTTATTACATCATTCACAGTGCTTCATGGAATTGTACATTCCCTCCTAATAGACTGTAAGTACACAGTCGTGTACTTGTCTTTTTGTCTGATTTTTAAATACTTTTTTTGTTTCAAATCAAAGTTTGTAATGTTGTGATTCACCTCAGGGCTGATGGGTTTGGTTCATGGCTTAGAACTCTTATGAAGGATTTTATGAAATCCTTAAGGGAAATAAATTATAGGGGAAAATACTTCAGGAACCAAGACAGCAAAAAAAGAAGAAGAAAAAAAAGAAGGGCAGACACTGTTGTGCTCCATTAAAGCAATTTGATGTCAGAAGTGTTTGTTATCGCTACGGTCATTTGTAATAATCAGTACTATGCAAAAGTGATTTTTATTTATTTTATTTTTTTATAAAACTCTGACCTGAAGTTATCTATGTCAAACAGGTATATTTGTAACAATGTTAAGTTTCTGCCATGACTTATTTTCTTGCTCACCCCCGAGGTCAGTCTGGTGATGCAACAGTTTGAGAACCACTGCATTTGAGTGATTGAAAGAACTGTGACACTGCTCCATACGTACATATAGTCAGTGATGTTCATGAAAATCACTTTTGGGTCCAGCAGTTTGCTCTGTGGGTATGTTTGTGTTTATATGCGATTTAGCCTCTTTTTTCACTCTTGTTTTGATATTCGTGTTGTCTGTGAGTGGGTGTACAATGTTGTGTTAGTGCATGTACAATGTTAGTGCAGACATGCACTTGCAAGTGGGCATGCCTGCTTACATGAATGATTGCTGTTATTATGCAATGCTGAGATCTCCGTATTCTGAATTTGTAAGAGAGTAAGAATGCCTCAGTGTACTACTCCATGAAGCAGCACAGTGACATGCCTAAAAGCATGCTCGTGTGTGTGTGCGTGTGTGTGTGTGTATGTGTGTGTGTGTGGTCCCTGTGGTGCTATCGGCTCTGCCAGGAAAATAATTGTGGCCCCTGAACCTTACCCCCACCCCTGTCTCCTTCCCTCTCCTTTTCTCCTGTCCTCCGTCCTGCCCTGTGCCAATTAAGCTAGCACCTTATCAACTCACAATATCTCCTGGGACTCCTTCCTCACCTAGCTAGAGAAACCCAGCACAAGAGAGAGATGTTGCCTACATTCAGGGCTTGGTCATCAAGGCACTAATATAATGGTATGTTTTATATATATATATATATATATATACTAATTCAGACCTCCCCTGCGAAGGAGGGATTCATTATTCAGAGGAGCCTTGCATGCACATCCTCTTGATTGTATAATTCTGTATGGCTCTATTTGTCTGGTAAGAGCGAGAGAGAGAGAGACAGAGAGAGAGAGAGAGAGAGTAAAAAGCGAGTTTGTGCTTGTGGGGTCCTCCAGGACTTTTGTGTGCATGGTAGGATTGATCACTGAATGAATGGAGCATACTGGCAAGCACCTTCCACAGACAGATACAAAGTGAAAAGATAACCACAGAGAAATTGTGCCAAAGAAATTTTAATTGGAGCAGAGAGGCATTCTTGTTTTGGGGGTGGATGGGAGTGCCTTAAACCCTGGCCAGGAAAATGGCGACAAAGCAGAATAGAGAAAGTAGGGTCGCTCTCTTGCGCGCTTTCAGATACACACATACGCCCCCCACAGCTTTTTCTCACGCTTAAACAAACACACTGAATCCTCAGGTTCATAGAGGCAGCTTTTGGCACTGATTGGCCAGCTGTGACAGCATGCCGTATTACTGAAGCCAAAGGGAGCTCTGAGTTTCAAACTAAATTTTTTTGCGATGTATAACAGAGGCACCTTAGGTACAGGATGTGGGCGGTTTGTGGATGTGTGACTTGACAGCAAGTGTGGATCCATTGTCAGTTGTCATTTTGCTTCTCTAGAAGTCTTTGCAGTTTGACCAATTAGAAAGCTCTACATACCCCTGTCACAATGACACTGGTGACAGGAGCTGGTCGTGACTGGCCACTGTGACATCTTGCTGGGAATTTATCAATTTTTAGCTTACTCTTCTCCCTCTATTCCTCTATCCAATTAACTCGCATCTAAAAACACACTCTTACTCTGAGACACACACACTTATTTTCCCCACAATCTCTGCTTTCTCTTGAGCTACGTTTACTCAACAGTGTACGACTGTCAGTCCTGTTTGGAGTGCTTGATGAAGTTATGTTCATTGACAGGTATGTTATGAAAGAGAGTGACACCCACATTCTGTTACCTTTTAGGCCATGACCACACCAACACGTTTTTGTTTGGAAACGGATTGATTTTATTACAATCCCACCTCTCATCCACACTAGAATGGTGTTTTCTTCTATGAAAGTTGAGCATTTCGAAAAAGCTCTTCTTTACTGCATGCTTTGAATTTTCATCTTCACTCTTGACACGTTCACACTTCTGTCCCATTATTGACAATCAGCAAAGTATCCAACAAAAATTTTTTCCAAGCCTTAGTCGACAACTAGTTGTTTGTTATGTCATTGATATATGTATGTTTCACTGATTATTTTTGCTGTTAATCACTAATGTTAGTGCTGTCTACCTCTCTCAAGTTAAGACAATTGGCAGAAAGTAGTGCCATTGTGTTTGTGATATTTGAATTGAAAAAAATAAATACAGTTGTTTTTGACCACATCTCTGATAGAATGAAAAGCGTGTGTTGCCCAAAATGCTGTTAAGAACACAAATTAAATCCATAAAATAAATTATAAAGTCTGTATTTACTGTTGTTGTTTGTCACTATGGTTACAGGGATCACTCAAGGCTATTGCAAGTTAGAGAGGAGGGTTGTCTTTGGTTACCTATCCATACAGACATTATTTCATCTGCTCCTGTTTGCTGATTTATGTACTTTATGTACAAAATAATTTGAGATTCCCAACTGTTAAGTTGTAAATCCTGAACATGCTTATGAACGTAGCCTTAGAAAACCAAAAATGTATCTGTTGGCTTTCTCCTCTCTCCTTGCTGCCTTCTGTATGTTTTTTCCAGGACTGTGTGCATTAAGCTGTTTATAACAGATGTAGGATAGTAATTGCTTTATATACCTGCCACCAGTAAAACCCCCTGCCAGATTTTAGCAGAGTGCCACCATGACAGTTGTAGGTAAGTGTGTGTGTGCTCCCTCAGCAGAGCTCCTTAAGGGCCTGCCTTTGATCATAGCCCCCTGTGAACTCCTCTGCGCACAGTAAGTGGAGGACAGGCAGTGCTAAGGGACATAGTGCCATCAGCTTTCAACCTCCTGCTGCCTTGACTGCAGCCACTAACAGACATCAGAAAGCACCAAGATAGAAGGAAATAGCCGCCTGCACTTATGGCTTTCCAATATGGCTGATCTCTTCTGCTCAGAGATACGCTTAGTTAAAAGGCACTTCTCACATTTGAAGGTTTTCAAGAAGCTCTAGAAGTTTCTGATTGGAAGAGGGAAGAGAAAGTTTTGTTGTTGAATCTGTGGTCTGACTTTAAACTATTAAGAAGCATTTCAGAGAAAGACAACAGCAAGCTTCATGCTTTTATTTTAGGCAAGTGACTTAATAGATTTTGTGTATGAGATGTAAACAAGCTCTCCTATAGCATATCAGACTAGATAGAGAGTTAAACACAAATCTAAGAGTTAATGGTACATGCTAACATTAGCAATTATGTTGCTTCCAGGAAGCATTGCTATGAGCAAAAAGGTAAAGTGCTTTAGCTTGTTTTGGCAATATATTGTGACTAATTCCCTCGCTGTTCCCTGCTCAGACTTTCTACTTTCTAAGAATGTTGCCTAGCAATATTGCATATTTGCATTACAATGTGCTCATGTTACAAAACTCATTAGGTGAGACTGTCTGGACAGAGCGTTTGTATAATTTTTTGTAGGAGATTTTGGGCAGTTTTCCACAAAGAGACTAGCAGGTGTAGTAGATGTAGATGAAAATAAGTATTATGAAATTGTTCTGAGTCTGAATTTTTATTGGATGAGCAACAGTTAAAGCCATTATAAAATAGCTGATATATGCACACCTGTGACCACACCTCAAACGAACATCCCAGTGGTCTTATGTAAGTACACACATTTGCAGAGAATAAAATAATAAATAAATATATACATATACACACACACACACACACACACACATACGTCAAATATCTACCCCATTTCCCAATAAAAGAATCCCATATCCCCAGCCTTCTACATGATACCTCTTCGAAGGCTGCCACCCTTCCCATCTCTTCGCACCACTCCCGAATTGAGGGTGCTCCCACCGACTTCCAACCCCTTAAACAATCTGCCTGCCTATCATCGCACTAGTGAGGATCCAATTGTTTATGTATTTATCACCTGCGTCGATGACCGCCCCATCACCCAAAACACAGAGTCTGGGGCAAAACGAAATCCGAATGCCCAACACGTCACACAGAACAATTTGTACCTTCAACCAAAATTCCTGAATCTCAGCGCACCACCAAAAAACATGGGCCATGTCTCCTTCCTCTGATTGGCATCGCCAGCAGGTAGGTGTGTCTTTAAGACCAAGCCTATATAATTTAGAAGGGGTCCAATAGAACCGATGTAAAATCTTGAATTGTATAAGGCGCACCCTTGCATCTCTCGATGCAGTTTTTATGTTTTTTAAAATCCTAGCCCATTCTCTCTCCTCCAATTCCAGGTTTAAATCTTTCTCCCATAATCTCTTGAGAGTGGTTGAGACTCTGTCCCCCAGACTCTGAATTAATAAGGAGTAATACACTGATGCCTCATGGCCCTTTCCAAAAGCAGAAATCACCACTCCTAGAGTATCTGCTGCTTTAGGGGGGGTGTATGCTACTCCCAAAAATAGTACAGAGCAAATGGCGTAACTGAAGATACCTAAAAAACTGAGATCTGGGGATCTCAAAATATTGAACCAGATTTTCAAAGGATCTCATCACACCGCTCTCGTAAAGATCCCAGAGTGAATTAACCCCCCTCGCAATCCACTCTGACCAACAAAAAGGGGACTTATTAATGCATAGTTTGGGGTTTAGCCATAGGCTCGAGGCAACATTTAGATAAATATCTGAATTAAACACTCTGGACACTTTTGTCCACAGTGAGTGTAAATGTGATTTAACTTCTCTATTTAGTTTGATGGAAAGGCTGTGCAATGGCAAAATAGGAGCAAGGAGTTCTTGTTCAATGCAGAACCAGGGAGGGGCTCTTTCAGGTGGAAGCGACCAATGAGCCAAATGTCTGAGACCGAATGCATAATAATAAAACAAAATCTTGGGTAGGACTAGCCCACCTTTGTCAATCGGCCTATGTAATTTATTGAAATGTAGTCTGGGGCGCTTACCCCTCCAAATGAAAGACTTCACTATGCTATCAAATTGCTTGAAATAAGAGAGGGGGACATCTACAGGGAGAGACTGTAGCAAGTAGTTAAATTTTGGAATACAGTTCATTTTAATAAAAAAGCCCTGATCATCAGTGTTAGGTGCGTAAATATTAGCCAAAATCAACCTTTGACCCTGAATTTCTCCTAACACAACAATGACTCTTCCTAATTTATCTTTAATCTTTTTGAGACATTTGAGTTGTAGATGTTTATTAATCAATATAATGACTCCCCTGCTCTTACTTGAGCCAGCACTAAAGAAAACATGTCCACCCCATATCTTCCCAAATTTTTCAGCTTCTTGCGGGGAAAGATGCGTTTCTTGAAGAAACACTATATCATATTTCTTGCGCTTAAGAACAGAAATAACCTTCCTTCGTTTTATGGGGTGCCCCAACCCATTTACATTCCATGTGGAGAGATATAACCCATTCACATTAACATTTGACATATTGATATAATAAAAAATAAAAAAAATGAGTTTGTCAAAAACAAAATTATACAGACCACATTCCACATTAATGCAACAATCAAACCCCGAACTTCCCCCGGAACAAAACAAACAGAAAAAAGAAAAACGTGCGCATTAACCCCGCGCACAACAGTGCCAACCGGCGATAATCCCTCTAAACTCAAAGAGTCCATGTACGTCTACGAGAGCCCCTGCGACAACTTTGCCGTCAGATTGCTCGAGTCTGGCGCTTCTGCACAAATTTTGTGAGGCACAATTGCAATAACAGAAAATACTTTGTAAAACATACCCCAGCCAACAGGCAGAATAACAGAAAAAACATGTAGATTCATTCACAGAACTGTCTTGAAGGTGTGTTCCTCCTCAAAATAAACTCCAGCTGATACAAAACCGTTCAGTTTCCTCGGACAGACAAACAATTGTTCAGTGAACTGGCTGTTATGAGTGCAGCAGATGAGGTAATCATTCTACTAGGAGGCATAAGCACAAAGAACAAACATATTTAACCAAAACTGTCCCGAAGTAGTGTAATTCCACAAAACAAGCTCCAGCCATTAGGCAGAGCCAGCGCGAAAAACAAAACCGGCATCCCGGTTCCTCGGATAATCAAGAGCCAAACTAACTCGGAGGGCGCGCAAAAAAAAAACAAAAAAAAAAAACACCATAACTTACTCAGCCCGTCAACTTTATAAAAGACGTCCTTTATGTGAAAATATAGATATTTTGTGGTCATCCAAAGTGTCCATTCTCGATCTGGCCGGAAACTTCAGTGTAACAAAAAAAATCTTCCGTCAATGCAAAATCTCTCAATCTCAAAATTTCTTGGATTCATGCCATAAAACAAACTCCAGCCGCTAGGCGGAATCAACACAAAAAGAAAAAAAAATGGCACCCAGCTTCCTCAGATAATAGAGTCCCTGAACCACGAGTCAGTCCAGTAATATAAGAAACATCAAATGGCTTACTCCAATGTATTTATGAAGGAGAGTGCCTGTTTTGGACATGTAAATACTTTGCGATCATTCTTCGTTTCTATTCTCAGTTTGGCCGGGAACATCAGAGCAAACGAGATCTTTTTCTGATGTAAGAGTTTCTTGCATTCCTTGAACCGATTTCAGCGTTTCTCTCTTGTGGAATTCGCAAAGTCCGGGAACAAGAAAATATGATGGTTCTTCCAAGAAAGCTTCCCTTTGCTCCTCGCCTGGCGCAACACGAGATCTTTATCGGATGATTTCAGAAATTTGGCCAGAATGCATCGAGGCCTATCTCCCTCAGCAGTTCTGCGAGCAGGTACTCTGTGAGCTCGCTTGATTTCCAGTTTATGGCCTGTTATGTCGAGCAGACTCAGGAAAACTCGTCCAGGAATTTCACCATATCTCTGCCCTCTTCATGCTCAGGAATTCCAACAATTCGTATGTTATTCCTTCAGCTCATATTTTCGAAATATTCCAGTTTTTCCGAAATTAATTCCAAACCTGTTTTGGCTGCGGGCGGATTAGCGGTTAATTCCCTTTCCAATGACTCAAGATAATCGATTCGTTTTTCAACTTCTGTCACTCTTGTAAACAACTCGGAGAATTTTGTTTCCATCGCTGTAATCGATCGACGTATTACAGCGAGATCCTCCAAGTCAGCAAGAACCTTCGTCAGCATCACCGACATGTTGGACAACTGACGCTGAATATCTTCTCCTGACGTGCCGTCCAAATCGAGTCCCCGTCACGCAGTCCCGTCAGAGGCCTTAGCTTGAACACGTAAGTGTCTTTTAATGTCTCCAGAGTCTGAGAATATTGACTTCTTTGCCATATTTACCTCAAAGAGCAAGTATGTAATTGGGTGTATCGAATCTCACCGGATCACAACGTGAAAATAATTAAAAAACTAGCAAAATTCGCAGAGCTCGTCATTCACATGTCTGTCTCTCGCATGGCGTCACGTGGCCTCAGCAAATGTCTAAAAGATCAACTTTTAAAAATGCGTCGAAGTGAATTTCTCATTTAAATTTGACCGCCTTACAAAGGCATGCCAAGGGAACATTAATATACAGAATCGTCATTTAGAAATGAGATCGCGTAGGTGTCTGAATCAAGATCGCAATCTTTTAACGATTAATCATGCATCTCTAATATATATATATATATATATATATATATATATATATATATATATTCGATTTACTCAATTTTCCTAATGTGCCTAATTAATATATCTAATGAGGGTCTAAAGGGGTCCTTTCTGTTTTGCGTGGTTGTTGTCACTTGATAACAAAATGGCTACATGCATGTCAGTTATACCACCTGACTTTTATTTGTTGGACAAAGGTTTTTCAAATGTTTTCTAATTCCAATTTGTATTTAAATCCAAATAATTTCACTGCTTATTTTTGATAGAAATTATTGTTATTATTATTATTAACTTTTATTATTCATAAGTAAAATTGAGATTATTTAAATCTACTTATGACAATTATTTTTTAAGTAATTTCAGCTTTTAATTAGTTTTTTGGTTACACGACTTACCATACATTCCCACTGGTGCGGAAAATCTCTGCTGAACATCACTCAACACGTTCGACCGCTACCGCTTTGGGGTATGTTTGTAATATGCAAAGCCGGTGCATTTTTTTCTCTCATTTTCTTCAGTATTCGAGCAATAATATCATCTTATATATGCACGATTAAAGTTGGAAAGATGCCAGTTTAGTTTTTGAGTGCCTACAATCTACAAACAGTGTTGATTTATTACATGTGTGCTTACCCAGCCACAGTATTGTCACAATTAATGCATGCAGTCATCATTTGAAGTTTGTTTGAAGTCAGAAATATACATGATGATGTGATTAAAGCACTGAATCCGCAGAAACTTCAGTATTACGTTTACTGTATACTGAAGTAATAAAAGTTATTGGCTGGAGGCCGGCATTTTTCATTTCTTATTTGCATAAAGCAGAGGAATTTGAACTTTTCGACGCCCTCAACCGCCCTCATTGCTTTTTCCGCACCACCGTCAACCCCACAATCCACCTCGAGAGTGTGGCGCTCAACTTTCATAGGAATTCATTGAAAATGCTCGCTTACCTTCGCTCGTCACTTCCCAGTGGAAACGTACGGTTAGACATTGTTTGTGATAAGCTCCAGAAAAAATATCGAATTGACTTGAAACTCAGAAATTGGAAATTGAAAACATGTTCATCATAGTAGAGGTGTATTCAAGTAATTTTTTTGTGTGAATTGCTTTTTGAATATTTCTGAAAAACGTAATAGATACAAACAAAAATCTGAGTGTCACATAATCACCCTTATGTTATTGATCAGTGTTCATTGTCAAAAGAATTGTTTATGGTAATTTTAATTACTATTAATACCAGGGACTAAAAACTAAATGTTTTTCATTTCAGTTTGTTCTGAGCAGAAAACTGTATTTTTTTTGTCTTGGTTTCAGCATTCCACAGCCTCCTTTTCAATTGGTAAACAGTTAGAATTATATTAAAGAATGGTTAATAACGTTCTTTCTTTCTTCTCTTTTTTTTAAATGACAGCACTCTGTGCTAAGGGTGGGTGATGTACCATTTGCAGTGTTATCAGATCTCAAGAAAAAAAAGGGACCTGGTCTGGAGAAGCAAGCTCAAAATAAAGGACTTGTCTCACCCAAAATAAGCCTTTAAGCTTTTATTATTTATTTATTTATTTATTTGAGGAAATGTGGGGGAATTATTAGCAATCACAAGTATACAGTAGTCTATATAAAAATAATATATTTTCAATAAATCTACTCTTGATATTAAATATATTCCCTAAAATATTTAAAATATTTCTTAAAATATTATCTGGCCATCTAAAATCACTTAATAGCCAAAATCTCTCTCTCCTGCATGCATGCACACACTGCTTGAGGGTGTTTGGACTAAACATCATCTAATGAGAGCCAAATAATTTTATTTCAAGCATTTAATAATTATTTTATTATTTTATTTTAATTATTTGTCTTAAAAACAGATCTGCTTCTTGGCCAGAACTTGCCAGCATCAAATTTGTATTAATGCATCATATCTAACAATAATTCATTGAAAACTTGGAAACAACTGAGAAATATACTTTTATTATCCAGTTACTAACATTTAAAAATAATGTTTTCACTCTGGAACAATTGAAAGGGACTTCTTTCCTGTTTGTGTTCCGCAAAAATATTTGTTCGTTTTTGGTTTTCATTCCTTGGAACATTTTTAGTCCCTGATTAATAATAATAAGAATATTAATAATGATACATTTATTGAACATTTATGTCTTTATCTTATTGTTTTTGCCAGCATTATATAAAAGGGCTTTGTGTCATGCCCAAGAACACAACTTAACCGCAGTAAAATCACTGTAACACAGTCTTTCTTGGCTTACTGCTTTATTTAATCATGCCTGCAACATACTCTCCACTAGGGATGCACCGATCCGATACCTGGATCGGTATCGGCTCCGATACTGAAGCTTTTAAACGGCTCGAGTATTGGTCCGACGAGCCCGATCCAAATCCGATACTGTGTGTTAGTCATGCTTGTTACTGTCAAGCTCAATATATGACATAAAAGAACCATAAAAACACTATTAAAGTAGTTCTTATGACTCGTGCATTTCATTCAAAGCCACTTGAAGACGTGCAATAGCTCTGTGAATCACAAAAGGTTGTGATTTATAAATAAATATATAAAATGCACGCGCTGCTCCAGTGTGTTAGTGAATGGCGCTGCTCTGTTTACACACTCTCGTGGCTATTTTTAGCCTTCATGCGGTGCGCAACATTTGAGCGCTACTCACGAACAACATCTCAGATGTAGATGCTCAATTGTTCCGTTCACTTATATGCATTTAGAACGGCACCAGAGCTGCATTTTACCAGAATTTGAAAAAAAAAAAAGTGAATTAAACTACTGTGAACTTGCCTACAAACAGACACATACAGGACTTCCTGGAGAGTTCAGAATGTCAAAATAAATGTGTGAGGGTTTAAAAGTTAAAGGTGCACAATTGAGATATATTACTACATATTACTATTATAATATATTATTATTATTATCATTTGTTTACAAATTATAATAATATTTAAGTTGAATGGGTTCCAAAAAATAGCTGTTTGAATGAAAAGTGAGCTGATATCTTACAACTAAATTGAACAAAAAAGAGATCTGAATGCTTTAAAGTCCAGATACAAGTTGGAGAAAAAAAAAAACGGCTTCTTTTCTACTGATGACTTATACTGGAATTACTGTTAATTTTGCTGCTACAATATCTAGTATACTAGTTAATAATAAAGTTTTTTCTTAATAAGCAATACATTTATATTGAAGTAATGTGTAGTTTGAGGTTTGTGTTTCTTTACATATTAAAGAGCACACCCAATTAGTTCCACACAATAATGTAAAGATATTGTAAACTGATTATGCAAAAAAACAACACAGGTATCGGATCGGGATCGGTTTCGGCCGATACTGAGATTTCCGATATCGGAATCGGATCGGAAGAGAAAAAGTGGTATCGGTGCATCCCTACTCTTCACACACTTGCAATGCTTTAACATGCACTTATAATTGGTGCTCTGGGTAACTTGAACTGAGTTTTTTTTTAGAAGGTTTCAGAGCTCCAAAGGCTATCTTCACAAAGATTATATCAGATTACACATGATAACACACACTTAAAAAAAAAAAAATATATGTAAATTTCATATTGGCTGTCTCATTAATGTACAAACAACATCTTCAGATAACATCAAACATGTCCTTATTCATAGAATGCTCTTACATACTGTGATTCACAGAAAACAGTATGCAGTTATTTATTTACTTAAGCTATGGCCTTTAAGCTTCTCGATAATTGTATTGACATTAGAAGGTGCAGTAACCATTGGTCTGGCAGATGGTATAGTTGGAAAGGACTATTCAAGCATGCCTGCAACATGCCACACATGACCTTGCTAGTCTTCCGGTTTGAATGTGGCTTTGGCCAGCACTCTTAGAACTCAGTGTTCCCATATGAGAGGCAGTCAAGGCAGAGCTAAACTGTGCAAACAGGACTTGACTCTTTTTCACTTTTTCTCCATCCTCCTACGCTTATTCTTCACTTCCTAAGATGATGTAGAGCTAGACCTATCACTCTTTGCCTCTCTCTCTCGCACTCTCCGAGTTGCAGAATGGACCTCTCAGTGTCAGAATCGGACCTATTAAAGGGATGTTCACCCTCACAGCGATTTGTACCATTGAAGTATCCAGAAGTCTTCAATTTGTTTAGCACTTTTCACAATACACATAGATTCAAAGCAGCTTTAAAGAAAACCAAACTGTATTGTCTGTAGGGATGTTAATGATTAATCAATAATCGATTAATTGTCATTAATAATTTGATTAAGATTATTGATCTTTGATTAATCATGCCAGCAGATGTTAATAAGGCGGTCTATACAGTTATCCACTGTTAGTCATGTGCTTTAAGTCATACATGCAAAGTCAGTGGTCATGGCCATGAAGTTTTGGTATTTTCGTGGAAGCATGCGCTGTCAAGACACAAGTAGGTTTGGCTAAATTTAATTTGCAAAGCACTAATGGGTTGGGTCAAGTGCAATTTAATTCTGAGGTTCTTCTCCGATTATGCGCCATCATCGTCCTATTATATAGTCTGTTCCCTCAAGCAGCAGCGATATAAACGAAGGCAACACATTCATAAGAAGTTGGTAGTGTAAATGGACTGTATGCAATAAATTAGAAGAATAAAATACTGTATTTCTATTACAGTAACACATGCATAGAACATTTTATTCTCATCAGGATTTGGATGTATTTCCATTAAATTATAGAGAATATACTGTAAATATTATTAATAATTCTCATCTACTGACAAAAATCATGGCTAGTATTAACATTGATTGTATCGGCATGCACTTCACTTCTACCAGTTGATTTAGAAAAATGTAATTAATTTACAATATTGAAACGTGAAAAAATTAAAACAAAAATATATCTAAATTAAAATTACACTTCTAAGTAATTGAAAATAAAACCAAAATAACGAAGTGGTCAAAAAAAAATTCATACATACCAAATCCAAAAATTTTACCCTCTCCAACTTCTTTCAGTGACTTAACTCTATGACAGTAGGTGGAAAAATATTAATACAAATTAGATCGTAAATACAATTGTAAATAATAATTAATATAATTGAAAAATTAACCATGACCTATAGATAGTTTAACAAATCTCTTGCTTCATAAAACAGCTAGGGACATTATTGAATTTTTTTGGACATGAACTTTATTACAACATGCTTGTGGAATCTCCAAACTGCAAATGCAAGAACTGAATTTAGACTTAGCACTGAAAACAGACCTGCTTTTGAAGCGTCTTAGCGCAATGACCTATTTCTCAGGAAATAACAAATTGCGCTTTGCGCCACTTCATTTACATACAATAATCCCACAGTTTGCACGCATTCACCCACCCACACTCACTTGTGCTTTGCATATTTTACAGTTACGTCAGTGATCGCTGGGAAAGTACATTCAGCTGACATTTCACCAGCACCAGAGAAACAGAATGTCATGTTCTGTGTTTATGCAGCATGTTAGGATTTCACTTAATTTCAAATAAAAAAATAAATCCAAAGGCCCAAAATATTCCACAATCCACAACGTGAAGTTTTAATGAAATCAAAGATGTATACAATTTATACTATATATCTTCTAAACATGTTGTTAGTAACAGTAATTCATTAACAGTAAACTGTCAAACTTAACTGTCAAAGACACTGTCAGTGTCAACTAATAAACACCGTGAGTGTTCAACATCACCCTCACCTGAGGTATGTTCAAAACAAGAGATATATATTGAATACTAAATTCAAAAGTGCTCCAGAGACAAAGATTTGTTCATGCTCTTTAGCATTTTGCAGTGAAGTAACGCAGATCACTAATAAGCGTGAATTTGTGTTAAGGCGTCTCAACGCCGTTATTGCAGGATAAACTATTAGTTGAATGTGTGCGCAGACTGACCTTATGTAACGAGTTATGTTCAGATTTTCTTTGTTGTTTATTTCATTTGTTACATCCTTTTGCAGTTTATTTCTCTATCTTTTAGAGAACTACCATAAATACTCTTTAAAATAGACACCTCACAATTCATACACCTTTGATATGCTATTGATAAATGTATTTTTGATGATGAAATCGTAGCGTGGGCCACAAAAGATGGCATTAGAGCGCATGTTGAGTAGCAATGCTATACAGGAACTTCACTTGGTCTTTTGAGATCAGGGAGGCATGGGGGTCATCCAGCGGTCGAGGTAAACCGGACAGATGGTCAGATTCCTTCATTCTGCTTTTGAAGCAGGCATGCATTCCCTATCCCACACATGCATACACGGTGGGTGGCCAGCCGTGCTTGCCTCTGTAGTGTACAGGAATGGAAGGTTTATTCTCCACACAGCTGTGTGTGGTGCTGCACAGAGTGGGAACGGCATGCTCTCAAGGTAAAAGGAACTCTGCTGTCCTGCTTTCTCAGCTGACTTGAACCCCGCTCCTCTTAATATCTCCAGATCAACTGCAATATACTTGCAATTACCAGCCTGGTCACAGAACAGTTATCATGCAGCAATTGAGCCAGCACATTCTCTCTCACACACAGACATTGACAACGATCACACACTTCTGCACTGTGGCAAAGCTCCAGAGCTTGGATTAGTGGGGATAACAGGCATGACATTTTCACTGGCAAAGTAAATATTTTGACATGGTTTTCTTGATGCCAGTGGGCACATCATGGCTGCCACCTGCAAGAGGATGAGTTAGAATTGCATCTGACTGACTGCTGCCTACTGCAGTACGCTCTCACAACAAATGCACCCTCTAATGAGGTGCCATTTTTAATCATAAAATATGTATTCTGTGTTAATGAGAGAGATTAACCCTCAATATCTTTCAGCGTGGGAATCTGCTAATGGAACTCCTATTTTTTTTTTTTTTTTTTTCTATTCCTTACTCTCGGGAATGAAAGGTTTTATCTCCTTCCCTCCAGCCATTCCATCGTTGCTATGCTTGTCATTCTTAACCAGATCTGGTCTCTCTCAAAACGTTTGATGTTAAATTAACAATGAGCATTAATAAGTGTAGATGAGTAGGATTTTAGAGTGATGCTTTACTCTGACAATGAGTCATGGCAGGCCCACATGGAATCTGCAACTGCAGACATCTGTAGAAAGCTCTGCAGATTTTTGCTGAATTTGAATGGCCATCATTCACAAAGTTCTGTGTGTTTATTAAAGCTGAATTGTTTAGTTTCTACACCACTGGCATCATCAAACGGAATTGCAAAATTAAACATTACTTTTATTCAGCTTTTCAGAAAACTCCCTCCATCTGCCATGAATCAAACAAACAGATAGTCCCACCCCAAACTCATGTCATTGTGTGATCAAGTGAGCGTGTTATCATGCACACCAAAATGCTGAGAATTGTCAAAAATCTACTTTTCACAAAACACAAAATTGGGGTAATGGCCAAAAATCTAGCTGCTTATGACCATACCCTGATAAAGGAAAGCCATTTATGGTGTTTACATGACTTTACATGTTGTCAGTTTATTGAGCATAATTGGTGTAGCATTGTACATGTAAACATGTATGTTGCTATGTCGGGCTGGTCAAGTCGCTCAACAGTAATTTAGTATATATGCAAATAAGAGAATGGTTTATTCCAGGGTTTTTGCAGAAAGCAGCATTCTGAAACGTCATGTAAATGCGAACACAGTTTTCCGTACGCTCCACTAGTTTTTACATTTGTTAGCGATGCAACATTTAAAATATTTAGCTAATTATAGTATACTTCCTGCTACCAATAAGAGTGTAGTACTCTCAGCTATTTTTAACACATTTTAGCATGTTTAAATTCATTCAATTTAATTTAATCTTTTTTTAATTTTTATTTATTTATCACACATTATACATATGCACATATACAGTGAAATTCTTTTTTTTTCACATATCCCAGCTAAGCTGGGGTCAGAGTGCAGGGTCAGCCATGATACAGCGCCCCTGGAGCAGATAGGGTCAAGGGCCTTGCTCAAGGGCCCAACAGTGGCATCTTGGCGGTGCTGGGGCTTGAACCCCCGACCATCTAGTCAGTAACCCAGAGCCTTAACCGCCAAGCCACCACTGCCCCTATTCCACAGGGTGTTCAACAGAATTCTGCAGCCCAATTCTGCTTTTCTCCAAATATCAGTGCAGAAAATGCTAAAGCAGCCCACAGAGTCCAACTGGGAATAGTCATGGGTGTAAGCGGATAAACGCGTTTGGCCACTCATATGGAGAAAGAGCATGTGTGATGACCTCACAATGTGTTGTTTCTTCAGCTGTCTCATTTCGTTCATGTTTCTCTCTTTTTTACCTTTAGACCTCTTCTCCCACACTGCTTCCTTTTCTTATCCTTTCTCTTCTTACAATAACATATCCTATCTCATCCAAAATCAAATAGAGGGGCTTTCAAAAAAATATGGTCCTGATGTAGAGGTGGCTTTACAGCAGATTTAAACTTGTCCCAGCTGTGTTATGGAGTCTCATTGTCCTCTCTAGTTAAGACCAGTTTGCTAATTGCTGTCCTGTAATCCCACAATTAACAGAGAAAGTGTTGCAAGCATTGTCAAGTGATCTGTGGCCAGTGAAAGTGAACCCTGCCGGAGCTCTTCAGCATTCAGCTCACATCAGTAAATCAGCTTAGATTTGTTAAATCCTTTTCAATCACTCAAAGTTTTTGCAATATTTTCCAAGAGAGATACCGGCATCCTCGAAAAGCAAATCCTAGCAGCCCTTTATTAGATCCGCTGCCCTCATTTTCACGTAGCACTCTGAGAAATAGATGAGTTAAATAAACACTTTAAAGAAGTAGTTTAGCCACACTTCACATCCCCAATTGGAGTCTGAATGGGATGAGAAGCAGCAAAAGGCTTTTATCTGTCCACATTGAACAAAATTCATTGACATGATGGACAGAGTTCAGCTCACAGGAAGATTAAAATGGAACTGACATCCAAACATTTTTTTATTATTATTATTATTATTATTATTATTCCTTTTCCGGTTTTTTCCCTCTCAGCTGAGATCAGAAATGCCATGGAGAAGATAAATGTGGTGATGGAGGGGGAAGTCTTATCCTTTCTTCTTTGTTTTTTGTTCTTTCTGTTTCATGCACCGGAGTGAGTCTATTTGGTGTGTTATTCATAGTGAATAATCAGAGGGGGCAAGCGCCCTGTGGAATTTGAAGGTCAGCATTGTGTTGTTTGGGTAGGGAGGGCTTGACCCTGGGGTTGCTGAGGGGAAGGGGCTGGGGAGAGGGTCCTTGCGTGTTCCCCGTTTATCTCTTTGTTTCAGACTTTTTGTGGCTCAGAGAGTGAGCATAGCTGTTGTCATCCTGCGGTCTCCTCAAAGTTAGGGATTGTGAATTACGGTTCAGATTAAGCCACATTTGGCTGTTTGTTAAATATTTCCTTTGATAAGAAAAGCTGATGCTTTTTTTTTTGCACTGTTTATTTTTCCCCCAGAGCTTGTAAATTCTATAAATAATTAGAATGTTAATTGCCCCACTGGCATCTAAATATTTTTTTTTACTATTGAAGCATTTTGTTATTGTGGAAGCAGCAAGTATTTTTTCACTTGAAAATTGGATATAGTAGGTAGGCAACAGAAGCATTACATTTCTTAACACACTGTAGCAGTTTAAGTATTTATTTTATTCTTTTTGTAGTATTGATTGAAGCAGTAAGGTTTTCTTGCAGGTGTGAGTGTGTGTGTTTGTACAGCCAAGACTCCCATGATGTCCAAAGGCCTGCACACCTGTGGCTCAAGTATGGCATCACCTTGTGGCTTAATGACAGCCCCCTCCTCCACATTGCCCAGAGAGTTAAATTATCTGTGCATTGTACGTGGAAGCCCCCTGCTGGTCACTTGGTACATTGCATGTTTTCCTGTAGGCTATTAAGGGGTGTTTGCTAAGGCAAGCATCACTGTAACTACTGCAAGGGATTTTAATTTATAACCTGTTGTGCACCGTTTGTATGGACATAAATTATACATTTTCTTCAAACTGCGACTTGAAGTGCGGTGCTATTACTTTTTACGCTTGATCAGGCTAAAGATTGTCACCTGAGGCCGGTTGCACCAGCTGCGCGCAAGTTAAAACTTAGCCTAGTTGCGGCGTAAATGGGCACTAAGTCACAATTTACGCACTACAAATATTTGAGCGTTGCACCATTAAACTTAGGTAGGACGTAACCCTACGTAGAATCTAAGTATTTTTACGGCAGACTCCGACCAGGAGTAACAGATGGAATAAAAAAGCAGACTCATTTACTGACATCAATGAGCTCATGTTTTGGCTGACAGGCATCAATCCTTTCGACATGTATGATGGTGTTGGCATTTACATTCGTTTACATTTACGAGAGAGAAAAAAAAAACGTACTTTTAAACAGCTCTTCAGCATGAAACCGATCTAACGGTGCTAGTTTCAGGATGCATCGCCCGGTGTGAAGTTTCAACACATACAAAATATATAAGATATTAAAATGAATAAATGTCTATTTTTCCAGCCTTTTGTATTAGTATTTATTTATCACCCCTTATTTATTTTAGAGACTGTTCCTATATATTATTTATACAGGGCAAATATGCTATTTATTATTTTATTACGTATCGTATTTTAATGGGGATATAATTTATTACAGCTGACAGTTACGTGAACAAATAAGGTTTGAACATCAACTGTAACGAGATCAAATTGAAGCTGATGGCTTTTTAACACTTCTGTGTATAAATTTGAAGGCTGCTTATTGGATAAATACTGGTAAACATCATATTATGCGACTACGCATTACTTTATGGAGAGCTTATGACCTACTAGTTAAGTCTTGCTTTAAGAACAGGTTGTGCAACCAAATTAAGCACTGACTTAGTTACAAACTAATTAGTAGTTACTAAGCCCTTAGTGTGAACTTTACGTCCCAACTTAAGGGAGACCTTACGCACAGCTGGTGCAACCCTACCCAGGAGGATGATAATATGGTTGAGAGAAACCCATATACTTTAAAGGAGGATTTTGACCCATATGTGGGATCAGAATAACATGGGGATGGGCTCTTTTGCTTTGGGCCCTAAAGCAAACACCCTGAACAACCTAGCAACCACCCATAACACCCTAGCAACCACATAGCAAAATGCTAAGCACTCTGCATAACACTCCCATAACACCCTAATATGGTAAAAATCTAGTTTGGTGTAGATAAAGTGGTGTACATTTACTTTAGAACTGCTGGTTTGATTGAATTAGGTTCTGATTTCTGTTAACAGTCAAGATACAGGATAATGGCAGATTGAGTTGTTCCTTCCTAATTACGTTAGAGCAGAAATAAACTGGAGTGTGTAGGAAATCTAAGACGCCACACATTCCACAAGTTCGGCTAGTATGGGTTAGTGGTCAGAGGTCATATTGGCCATGAGGCATGTCAGCCTTGCTAGTTAATTTATTAAGAGCCACAGGAACTGGCTCCCTCCTAGCTGGTAATATTGGCGATGTAAACCTAACACAATACTGAACTACATTAAACACTGTGTCTTAACCAGGTGAACCGCAATAAAGCATGAAGTGATTACAGCTATCTTTGATATGTGCCTTCACACTGGTACACGTGCACTGACGTAGAATTGGGGGAGACTGAGGACACACAATGCTGTGAAGGGGGTGAATTGCCCCCACCATGCATCTGCCCATGCTTATATATTTTTTATCAACGCTGAAAATAATTTCGTTTGAGATACCTTGCAATTGCGTGGCTGTGAGACTCATATTTAGACAAAAAAACTGAAGTCCCAACTCCATTGTACGATATCACCCAACTAGACGGCGGTGTCATGTGGTACCTGTTACTTTTCTCAGCGTTGGCCAGGATGCATGAACTCACAGTCGTTTATTACTGGGTGAGGATTTAAAAAAATGCTGAGGTGGATTTTTATTCACTGGTATGAATCCTTGCAATTATCAGTTTTTATTAAAAATAACTATCCTGTGTAAAACGTCTCAATGTATATTAAGCGTTCTTAGATTTAAATGCGGGTGCATGAAGGATTCGGTTTTCAAGTGTCAAGCACCCCCTGCAGGAATAAAACTCAAGACAGTAAGTGGCTGACAATGTGCAATTTTGGTCTGTAGGTCTGTAACCCACACAAAACTTTTGTATGAATTTAGAAAACATGAAATATATCACATAAGTCATATGTGGAGTCAGTGAAGATGTTAAAGGCGTCCATAGAAATGATCAGTTGTTTTTCATGGCGAGGAAAGCAGACATTTCAGATGAGCAGGTAAGAATTGTAATTTTCTGAAAGGGTACATTTTTTTTAATTTTATGAAACATTAACCCTAATGCTTTTTCTGAATGTTTTATATGATACAGTGTATAACTATTTAAAAGTATGCATTGAATTAGGGATGACGCGATAATACGGTTAATTTAACTGTAAGAATTTAGAATACAACTTTAAAAACCGTGAAATGCTTTATTTACACGTGGCAAAGATATTAGATATAATGTATAAATATATAATAGAGTTTTTCGTAAGATTTCGTAAGCCTAAATGGGAAAACTCTTGCGCATGTGTGTGTACTGGAGCTGTTGCTATGGTTACGGACAGTGGCCGCGTGGTGCTTTAATGGCCAGGTGTCAGAACTGAACGTGAACTTTCAATTCACATGAAACTGTAGCTTAAATACACAAATTCCAAAATATAACAGAGGAATTCGATCTACCAGATTCATATCCATCAAAAAGCGACTTAAATCGGCTGTTTGGCAACATTTAAATGACTGACTGAAGACAACGGATGTAAACAAGCAGACAGAAGTCCTAGAAAGAAACACATCCTTGGAACAGGATGCTTCTCTAATCATCCAACAACAAACTACTAAGTTTAATATTTTTAGCTGTGTTGATTTTAAAGTGATGAATTAAAGATGCCACTTTTTTGTAATGTTTAAGCGACTATCAGCGAGTAAACTTTGAAAAGTTGCTTCTTAAATCGTCCTCATTATTTAAAGCATTGCTTCTGTACAAATTCAACTCATTCAACAATAAATGTCAATTTTAGTCATGATCGGACTTTAAATTGCCTGCTGTAAGCAATGTTCCCATTATATTTCATAGTACAAAGGTTTATTTGTAAGGTGTTGTGGACATTATTTATAGTCTGTTGCTGATTCTTTATGTTGGGTTGTCTGACAGACAACGAATTGCTTTAATAAACTGATGCAGAAGAAAAAAAAAATGAATGCCGTGAACTACATGTTACGCACCCACAATAATCTTACATTTACGCACTTTTGAAGTACTCTGGTTACATTAGCACATTACTGAACTTGGGATGCGCATAAGCAATGTTGTGCCATAGATTGGAGCATCTCTTATTACCTCTTATTTTTATTTATTTATTTTAAATTTCTTTGTGTGTGTGTTTTTATCAGTTTTCTTTTTATAGGGCTTCCCTTAGCATCCACATAACACCCAGAAATACATCCACTTAGACATTTAGACAATTGTTATGTGAGATGCATTTTTTGCATCAGTGCTGTTGCATATTAAGAAAATGTGCAAGTAATTGTATAACCGGTTAACCAATTTTTTTCTCAGACGGTAATCTAACCGTCAAAAACTCGCACCACGGCATTGCTACATTGAACATACTTCATCTTATTTGTCCCCCTCAATTTACAAACCAAATCTATGCCATTGTACACATGCCTTCAAGGTGATAACATCCATATACACCTGACAAATCAGCCCCCTGTGTAATCAGTGTTCTTTCCTGCTTTTATTTTAACCACTTTTTTTTTTTGCCCTCACTCTGCCCCATTAGCAAGGTTCTGTATTACCAGGGAAATCTCAGTGTCACAGGATATTGAGGCGAGACTTTTAATTTTGCCTCTAATTACAGAGAAGTGTTCTAATACATTTTCTGCTTCTCTTCATTTCCGTGCCTCTCACATTTAAGGAGTACATGTGTTTAACTCAGTTTGACCCCCTTGTTTGGGGGTGGTGGGGTGCAAAAGGAAAAAAAATTAGAGGCAATGCTTTGAAAACAGGCTTTGTCAGACAGGTGGATAAAGATTGACTGCCCTTTTGAGGTCCATTCACAAACACAAGTGCCTAAATTGTTGGAGGTTAGAAAGTCGCTGTACTGTTGGGCCGAGAGTAGGCATTTCTACTATACTAAAATATCCAATTGGAGTAGGGGGTGATCACGTGGGCTCCACTGTTCTCACTTGCATTGGTAGTCACCGCATCACGTCACTGTTTATTTGCATAAAGTTAAGCCAACTTTGGTGCATCAACAATGGTCGCTGCCACTCATGTCGCCTCAAAATGGCCCAAATTTCATCAGAAATGAATGACTTCTAGTTTTTTTTTGTTGCTGCACAATGGGCGTAGTGTGAACACCCCTTGTTCATGTGGAAGTACTGGACAGATCTAGAAGGTTAGAGTCAGTCATGCTTGGATTTGAAACCACATGTTTAGTTGTAGACATACAGAAAAACATTCATATTTCCACCCAAGAGTTTCCACTGTCCTGTAAATCATCATCAAGCTTCTTGTTTTGTGTAATAGTCCCATGTGGACAGTTTTCTGCTTTTTTCATTTTATATTGTATATTTACAGTGACATACTCTCTTCACCTTTTTTTCTGCCTCTTGCATTTTTTCTATCCTTTTTGCCCTCTTTTATTCCTTGTTCTCTTTCTTTCCATCTTCCATTTTCTTTCCCTGTCTTTGTCCTTCACCCAATCTCATTTCCTCCTGCGCTCATGTGTACTGTTGCTCTGTAAGCATGTTTTTTTTACTGACAAGAGTGGCCTAATATACACAAGATATGCATTGTTACCCTGATCATTTCCTGGTCCGGTTCAGCTCCGATTTGCATTCGCAGTCTCACATGTGAAAGCTATTCTCTTGAGATGAGAAATGCTCAGTAGTAATTTCATTCTGCAGGGTTCCTGCAGATCCTTAAAAAGTCTTAATGTCTTAAATTCAGTTTTCCAAAATGTAAGGTCATAAAAAGTCTTAAAAATCTTAAATGATACAAAAAAAGTCTTAATTTTAATTTAAAGAGATCTTACATTTTGGGGCTGAAAGACAGGAAGCATGATATGACCTAATGTGAGTATGAAACTTCAAAAGAATACGATTTATTATATAAGTGCATGCGCTGCGTCCTTCAGTGAAAATGCGGCACTGTTGTATTTTCTCCCAGCACATGGGGGCTTGTGAGTGTTTCCCGCTGTTGCAGAGCAGTTCACAATCATTAAGCCATATCGGAAATTTATGACAAGTGATCACTAAAGATCAACTGTTGATGATATATGACAATGTTTACTTTTGAATGAATGTTACATTTATATAGCGCTTTTCTGACACTACACTCAAAGCGCTTTACACAGTGAACAGGGGACTCTCCTCAACCACCACCAGTGTGCAGTATCCACCTGGATGATGCGACAGAAGCCATAGTGCGCCAGTACACTCACCAGCTATTGGTGGTGAGAGAGAGTAGGTTTATAGAGCCAATTAGATTATTAGGAGGCCATGATTGATAAGGGCCAATGGGGGGAATTTAGCCAGGACACCAGGGTTACACCCCTGCTCTTTACGAGAAGTGCTCTAGGATTTTTAATTACCACAGAGAGTCAGGACCTCTGTTTAACGTCTCATCCGAATGACGGTGTCTTTTTTACAGTATAGTGTCCCCGTCAATATCCTGGGGCATTTGGACCCACACAGAGCACAGGGTGAGCACCCCCTGCTGGCCTCCCTAATACCTCTTCCAGCAGCAACCTTAGTTTTCCCCAGGAGGTCTCCCATCCAGGTACTGACCAGGCTCAATCCTGCTTAGCTTCAAGTTGCCTGCTGGGCAACCGGTCTTGAGCTACAGGGAGATATGGCTGTTGGCTTTTAATTGTTTATATTGTAATATGTTGTAGATTATTGTAGGAGTGCACATTTTATTTCCCTTATCTTTTTGAATGAGCAGCTGGAAGCAGTGAAGCACATACATTTCAAAATAAGAGTACCTGGTGTGTTTCAAACTTAAAGTGCCTTTAAAGTTAAAAGTTCCTCACTATGAATTATATCAATTTTACCAATTTTAATGTGATATACGGTATATGTGGAAAACATTTCTAGAGTATTTTAAACTTGCATATAGCCTACCCTGTTTTACTGATAAGCATTGTTAAGGCCATGTTGAATGTGTGCCCCTGCCTGTTTAAGTAAGAGTCGGTGATACATGATTTATTTTGAGATTGTGTTGGTTTATTTTGGTATGGGGATATGGTATTTATTTTATTTGTTCAGGTCTTGAAAAAGGTCTTAAAAAGTCTTAAATTTGGTTCTAAAAACTCTGCAGCAACCCTGTCCTGGCAGTACATACCATGTGAAACCATTTTGCTCAGTGATTCAGGACTGCTGTTCTCACTGTACATCTCTTTCATGTTACCTGTTAGTATACAATATAGATAATATAATATTGAATTGGGTACACTGACCTGAGTGTGTCTGTTTTTATGACCTCTTGAATTGCAATGTGTCGTATTGGAAGACTGCTATCTGTATACTCTGGTGTTTGCATGTTTACTAGTGTGTAGGCGTTATAATGTAGAACTGTACAGCGTGGTTACAGTGCTCCCAGACTAATAGCCTAGGTTTCCGTTTCAGGATGCCTTTTTCTGCAAGGTTCACTGTGAGGTTGATAAATTTGATGCAGCTAAGCACTTTGCCACATTCTGCTTTTCTCGCTATAATTCTGTGCCATGACAGACAGATGAATTATTACATTAGGATTCTCTGCTGTTATTATTAGTTGTGACCAGACCCACATGGAATCTGTGCGCGCAGAACTTTTCAATGCACAGAAAGCTTTTCCGCTAAATTGGAATGCGCATCATTCACAAATTTGTACACATCAAGGTTATTATCGTAAACGAAAATGAAAACTAAATGTAAAAAACAAACAAAAAAAAAACAACAAAAACATTTTTGTAAACTGAAAAACAAAAATCAACATAATTGGAAAATCTGAAACTAAACTAAAATAAATTTTCATGGCTCTGAAAAAACTAAAATAAAATAAAAATAATCGTAAAAAATATTTGGTTTTTTTTTTTGTTGTTGTTCAGTAAACCCGTTATCATCTTAACATGAAGATGCCACAAGGCGGCGATAGCACAAGCAGATGGCCTATTGCCCTCATTACGTTAGCAAAGACAGAGCGGGAGGGAATCACTACAGTACCTCATGGAGAGAAGCAAAGCAGGTAGAAAACTAGGGTGATCAGAAGTCGGTCCTGGTTTTACAAAGTGTGTCCCGTCATTTCTCTAAAAAGTGCAATAATGTTTCAGCTGTTAGGCTCACTGATTTTTTTCTTTGAAATTAAATATCCTCAACATCCTTCTTGGTATCATGTCTGGCATCTATTACAGGGAAGGGAAGATATTTTATTGCATTGCACGATGATTTTACGATACTTTCATTTTAGTTTTGCAGCAGTCCGCTCAGATTCTATCTGGTTACCATGACAACAACTGGCGCGCTCTGCTGCTCTGTCATCATCCAATGCAAATTAGCAATGCCCAAATGAAAATGCATGTTCAACAAGCTGAAAGAAGCTGATCTATTTCTTTGCACAACATGTGAAAATGGAACTTAAATGTTTTGCTGTCACTGTAAATGTTCACTTCCCCATGGCCACAGTGTTAAATAAGAGATTGCAGCTGTTTTTTTTTTTTTTTTTTTTTAATATATATATATATATATATATATATATATATATATATATATATATATAGTACAAGCACTTAAATGTGGAATTGTATTTTAACTTTTAAGTCCCAGTGTTGCAAATTTTGTGTAAAAATGTGTAGCTGACAAGAAATTTCAAGCACTGACAAGTCATATCATTATTACACATGCAATATGACATATGGATAGAGTAGGCTATATGGAATTTGTACATTTTACAAATATCTAAAATGTGGTTTAAAATCGTATAAAACAATATATAATAAAATAAAATAACATTTCACATACTAAAAGATGTTATATTGAATTTAGCTACATATTTTAATATATATATATATATATATATATATATATATATATATATATATATATATATATATATATATACACGCACACACACACTGGCGGCCAACATTTTGGAATAATATACAGATTTTGATAGCTGTCAGTTTGTCCAGATACTCAGGTGACATTTCACCCCACGCTTCCTGTCTTGTAGGGCACTTCTCACGCACCTTACAGTCTAGCTGATCCCACAAAAGGTCAATGGGATTAAGATCCATAACACTCTTTTCTTTTCTTTGCCCACTCTAACTTTTTTGTTTTTCCTGTTTCAAAAGTGGCTTTTTCTTTGCAGTTCTTCCTATAAGGCCTGCACCCCTGAGTCTTCTCTTTACTGTTGTACATGAAACTGGTGTTGAGTGGGTAGAATTCAATTAAGCTTTCAGCTGAGGACATGTGAGGCATCTATTTCTCAAACTGGAGACTCTGATGTACTTATGCTCTTGTTTAGTTGTACATCTGGCCTTCCACATCTTGTTAGACCCAGTTGTCTTTTGTCTTTGAAGACTGTAGTGCACACCTTTGTATGAAATCTTCAGTTTTTTGGCAATTTCAAGCATTGTATAGCTTTCATTCCTCAAAACAATGATTGACTGACGAGTTTCTAGAGAAAGCTGTTTCTTTTTTTCCATTTTTGACCTAATATTGACCTTAAGACATGCCAGTCTATTGCATACTGTGGCAACTCAAAAACAAACACAAAGACAATGTTAGACTTTATTTAATGAACCAAATAGCTTTCAGCTGTGTTTGATATAATGTCAAGTGATTTTCTAGTACCAAATTAGCAATTTAGCATGATTACTCAAGAATAAGATATTGGAGTGATGGCTGCTTGAAATGGGGCCTGTCTAGATTTGATCAAAAATGACTTTTTTCAAATAGTGATGGTGCTGTTTTTTTACATCAGTAATGTCCTGACTATATTTTGTGATCAGTTGAATGCCATTTTGGTGAATTAAAGTACCAATTTCCTTCCGAAACAGCAAAATCTGTACATTATTCCAAACTTTTGGCCACCTGTGTGTGTGTTTGTGGGAGAGAGAAAGTCAGAAACAATTACTGGATATTATATTGTTTCTGTTCTCTTTGTTTTAACATCATGTATTGGCAACACAACAAACAGTCAATAAAAAATAAATAATAAAATGTATTATATATATAAGCATGTATCACGAACACATTTTAACTTTTATTTTTTATTGACTGTTTGTTGTGTTGCCAATGCATAATGTTAAAACAAAGAGAACAGAAACAATATAATATCCAGTCATTTTTTCCTGACTTTCTCTCTCCCACAAACACACACACACAGTCTTTTCACTCATTCTGTCTTACACCGTCAATCAGTGATTTGTTTTACATTTTATTTGGAATTGGTATAGAGATTTGTTTGTTCAGTTTTCAGAGTTGTGCCAAGATTTACTTTCTCATGTCATGCACTAAAGAGGATTTGTGGTTAAAGTTCGGTAAAAAAAAAAGCATTCTTAAATTGGAATTGTGTTTTCTTCTACTGTAATATCAGTAATGAAATTCATTATTTGTAATATTATAAGTATTATTTACAAACTGTACAGTTGGGTGTCCACCTATACGACCCACATTGCACAAATGCCTTTTTTCCCCATTCTGTATGTATCACTTGATATAAAAACTAAATGTAATGGAAAAACTAGGGGGCCTGGGTAGCTCAGCAAGTAAAGACGCTGACTACCACCACTGGAGTCACAAGTTCGAATCCAGGGTGTGCTGAGTGACTCCAGCCAGGTCTCCTAAGCAACCAAATTGGCCCGGTTGCTAGGGAGAGTAGAGTCACATGGTGTAACCTCCTCGTGGTCACTATAATGTGGTTCTCGCTCTCGGTGGGGCGCCTGGTGAGTTGTGCGTGGATGCTGCAGAGAATAGCGTGAAACCTCCACATGCGCTATGTCTCCGCAGTAACGCACTCAACAAGCCACGTGATAAGATGCATGGATTGACAGTCTCAGACGCGGAGGCAACTGAGATTCGTCCTCTGCCACCCAGATTGAGGCAAGTCACTATGCCACCACGAGGACTTAGAGTGCATTGGGAATTGGGCATTCCAAATTGGGGAGAAAAGGGGAAAAAATGTTTTATGAAAAACATAAACTAAACTATAAATTATTTAAAAACTAAACTAAAACTAACAAAGAACTAACAAACAAAATGAAAACTAAACTAAATGTAAGATGAAATAAAAATAAAAACTAAATTAAATATTTTAAACTATTATAACGTTGGTATACATTTCCCTCCCCTTGCAAGTTTATTACATATTTTGGCAACTTTTATAAGGCTTTCAGCTACTATTAAACGTGTACTTCTCTCAACTCTGTTTGGTGCATTTTACCATATTTAAATCCATTCCTCAGAATTATGTGTATTTATCCATATCAATGGTGAAATTTCATCTGGGCCTGGCTGTGAGTGTAAAAGTAAAGAGGAAGTCTTTGACTATTGCCCGTCTCTCTTTTCTCCACCTTATCTTGGCATCTTTTCATTCTTTACATTGTTTTGCGTTTCTTGTTTTATTTATTTCCTTCTCATATCTCTTAGACAAGGTGCCTTTGACCAATGCACAGACTATGCTTGTTCATCTGTGGGAAAATACGATCCTTTAAGTGCTAGCCCTGATTTATAGTAACAGTTTGGCTGGCATTGATCATGTCATTGACAGAACCTCTCTTGGTGGAAGCAGAGGGAAAGAGAAATGTCTGTTACCTTGCTCTCTTCTACGGAGAATATTCGATACTCGATAAGATATTCTCAAGTTTATAGAGAGTATGTTCCAAATCGATTCTTTGAATTACCCATCACCTCGCCTGGTGTGCTCAGATTTGATCTATGTGGGTCCAGGTCCTCCTCTAAAGTGTAGTTTAAATGCAAACAGCCTGCACTGGTTGATGTGACTGCTTCAGTCACAAATGTCTTTACCCCACCTGTAATGTTATCTTAATGGAGGACCAGGGCTCACTTAGGTTAAAGACAGTTTTAGCAGTCATGATAAAAAAGAAAAAGAAAAAAAAAGCACTGATACACCATGGAAATGTGGTGTTCTGCATCAGCAGTCACGCTAGTGGCAAAATCACAAGGCTGCTTGGAAGCATAAAGAATGATGCAGCAATTTGTCAGATAGTAAATTTAGTCATTTCTTACTCTCATATGCTGCTTCACTTATCTTAGCTGTGTTTAGCTGTGCAATATTTTATCATAGCTGTGTTATATCCAAGTTGAGGTCCTTTTTCCCTCAGCTGGTTTAATATGGAAATACTGTTTGACTGCATACACTGGCGGCCAAAAGTTTGGAATAATGTACAGATTTTGCTGTTTCAGAAGGAAATTGGTACTTTAATTCACCAAAGTGGCATTCAGCTGTTCACAAAGTATAGTCAGGACATTACCGATGTAAAAAAAACAGCATCACTATTTGAAAAAAATGTCATTTTTGATCAAATCTAGACAGGCCCCATTTCCAGCAGCCATCACTCCAACACCTTATCCTTGAGTAATCATGCTAAATTGCACATTTGGTACTAGCAAAGCACTTGCCATTATATCAAACACAGCTGAAAGCAATTTGGTTCATTAAATGAAGCTTAACATTGATTTGTGTTTGTTTTTGTGTTGCCACATTATGCAATACACTGGCATGTCTTAAGGTCAATATTAGGTCAAAAATGGAAAAAAAGAAACAGCTTTCTCTAGAAACTCGTCAGTCAATCATTGTTTTGAGGGATGAAGGATATACAATGCTTGAAATTGCTAAAAAAAAAAAAAACTGAAGATTTCATACAAAGGTGTACACTACAGTCTTCAAAGACAAAGGACAACTGGCTCTAACAAGGACAGAAGGAGATGTGGAAGGCCCAGATGTACAACTAAACAAGAGTAAGTACATTAGTCTCTAGTTTGAGAAATAGACGCCTCACATGTTCTCAGCTGACAGCTTCATTGAATTCTACCCGCTCAACACCAGTTTCATGTAGAGTGCAGGCCTTTTCAAGAAAAAGGCACTTTTGAAACAGAAAAACAAAAAGAAAATGTTAGAGTGGGCAAAGTAACACAGACATTGGACAGCAGATAATTGGAAAAGAGAGTTATGGATCTTAACACCATTGAGCTTTTGTGGGATCAGCTAGACTGTAAGGTGCGTGAGAAGTGCCCGACAAGACAGCCACATCTATGGCAAGTGCTACAGGAAGCGTGGGGTGAATTGTCACCTGAGTATCTGGACAAACTGACAGCTAGAATGCCAAGGATCTGCAAAGCTGTCATTGCTGCACGTGGAGGATTTTTTGATGAGAACTTTTTGAAGTAGTTTAACTTTAATTTGAAGTTCTGAACATTAAATTTTTCATGTTATTAATGTCCTGACTATACATTGTGATCAGTTGAATGCCATTTGGTGAATAAAAGTACCAATTTCTTTCCATAAGAGCAAAATCTGTACGTTATTCCAAACTTTTGGCCGCCAGTGTATATTGTTCACATTTATTGAAGACTTTATCTGCTTTGTATTGTTGCTTATTAGGGCTACACAGTAAGAAAAAAGTAATAAAGTTTACGATTATGGCTGTTGTGATCAACCAATTGAAAATTGAAGATTACAGAATTGCATCACCTGACACTCGAAGACACATCACCTGATACTCGAAAAGCAGCTTTAGGACAAAGACAAAAAGCATAGTAGTTCATTTATTGTTATTTTTGATTCGTTGCGCAGCTCATATCGCAATGTAGATGGTTAATACATTGCAAATGAGCAACTTGACAAAACTAGAACAATCCCATTATAATCAACCAGGCATAGACACGCTGTAAATAACTTATTGTGCAGTGATGACAGCTTCATTTACAATGAGAGCATTTGCGAGAATTATATGAGGGACGTCAGTGAGCTTTCACTGAACTGCAGTGCTCAGTGTGATCCTGCAGTGGGTGACCACTTGAGTTATTGTAATGGGAGTGTTCTAATATTGTCACGTTGCTCAATTTCTGTGCTATTCAAAAAATTAATAACAGGTTAGTTTTGTCATGCTACTAAGTGGGCCAGTGTAAGGTTGATTTAGTGATGAACAAAACAGTCATAAAGTAATTTTGCTCAACAGTTCTCAACTTGTTTTGGATGTGTAGCCAACATAAAGAATATGGCATGAAGTTGAATTAAATGTGCTTGATGTAAAATGTTTTGACTGATTACATCTCTGTATCCCCCCACCCCACCCCCCTTCAGGCACTGACTTATCCTGGGCGTTGGTGAATGTATCGGCCATGTTGGGCCTCTGGAGGGGGCACTGTTCATCATCCTGCCTCGGTGAACACCCTCAGAAAACCCACTACTGAAGCCAGCAGGGCAAGTGGAGCACCAGATCTCAAAGACCTCTCTGCATTGAAAGACACATGCTTATTTGAACACTCAGTGCACAGCAACAAGAAAGAAGTCATTAGTGTAGCAGCTGATCCTTTGAGAGTAGTGGAGGAGTGTCGAGAGTGTTCAAGAAACCCAATCCTCTTATCCCAGGCCCAAGACACCAGCTGAGTGAGAGTGTACTCTGAGAAGGTGTGGTAGGGGTGAAAGAGCTGACTGACCTCACTGGAAGACTGAGGCTAAAAAGCAGCTCGTGCATTTTGGCAAGAGACAGAAATCAGAGCAGAGACGCACGTCATGGGCTATGGGGGCCATGGTAACTTAGAATAAATGGCTACTCCTGACGCAAAGCTTGTGCCAGTGTCTGCTGCTCAACCCTCCTCCTTTTTCCTTCTCTTTTCCTCTCTGTCCTCCTGCTCTTGCAACAAACGCTGCAGCTGTCATTCTCTTGTTCTTCCCTCTGCCCCCCTTTCTTCCCCAGTCCCACTTTTGCTCTGTGACCATGGGCCTGTGGAAGTTAGTGCGGGGCGTCAGGCAGCTCGAGCTCCACCGCCTCATCCTGGCACTCATCGTCTTTTGCCTGCTCTCTGTGGCTTTCCTGGCCTACTATGTCAGCAACAGCCCGAAAATAAAGGAGGCACCCCCTTTACCCTTCAGTGACTGTGGTGGGGTTGTTGCAGCTGCAGCAGGAGGACAACGGGCTCCTCTTTTCCTGCCCCCTTTTACAGGCCAGCAGAGGATAGTCAAAGCAGTGGATAACTCACGAACAGAATCTGTAGTGCTGGTCTTTGTGGAGAGCATCTACTCTCAGCTTGGCCAAGAGATTGTGGCTATCCTGGAGTCCAGCCGCTTCCGTTATCACACGGAGATTGCACCCAGCAAAGGTGACATGCCTACATTGATGGAGCGTGACGTTGGCCGCTACGCCTTGGTCATTTATGAGAATATTCTCAAGTACGTCAACTTGGATGCCTGGAACCGTGACCTGCTGGATAAGTACTGTACCGAATTTGGTGTAGGCATCATTGGTTTTTTCAAAGCCAATGAGAACTCGCTGCTCAGTGCCCAGCTGAAAGGCTTCCCCCTTTTCCTGCATTCTAACCTAGGCCTGCGAGACTATCACATCAACCCTGCTGCCCCATTACTGTATATTACCAAACCCAATGAGGTGGAGCAGGGCCTGCTCCCTGGCGATGACTGGACAGTCTTTCAGTCCAACCACAGCACCTATGAGCCTGTACTCTTAGCTCTGACAAAATCCTCAGAAGCACTGGCCCACCTGGGCCCCCACCGAGCCCTGCATGCCACTGTAGTTCAAGACCTAGGCCTTCATGATGGCATTCAAAGGGTGCTCTTTGGGAATAATCTGTCTTTTTGGCTGCATAAATTGGTTTTTGTGGATGCCATTGCCTATCTGACAGGAAAAAGACTCTGCCTGTCCTTGGAGAGGCATCTGCTTGTTGACGTGGATGATATATTTGTGGGAAAAGAGGGTACGCGAATGAAGGTGTCAGATGTGAAGGTGAGTGACTGCATTTCTCTTCCAACCTTGTTAAAAGGAAGTTCTTTGGCTGCTCAGAATGTTGTTTACCTGTGAGCATTCACCAAAGAGGAACATTGATATCTCAAACTCTTCATCTCAGCTGTTTTAAAATTGACACCAAATGTAACAAGCAAAACGTTTTGTAAAGGTGTGTTCTCAAAATAAGTAACACAGTTTGTGGTTGCATCCAATTTGGCTGAGAGATAACAGGGTACACAGATGAATCATGCTTTGAGCACTGTGGTGTGACGGAGAGGCGAGGCTAAACAGCAAGTATTCAAAATAATGTGCTTGTTATAGCGAGGGATAATTGCTTTGTTTGGACAAAGTGCTTATTAACCCCGATTTTATTTGCGTCTTTGCCGAAAAGGCTGATTACATGAGCCATATGAATTTCTCCCAGTTCTTACCATCAGATTGAGAAGTGGTATCTAAGCCTTCAGGAGCTTGAGGCTTATAAACATAAATGTCTTGTATACACTTCACTATTTATCACTATGTTTTCATGCAGAGAGAGTCAAAATAAATTAACATCTCTAATAGGGGTGTGCAGCAAAGCCATTATCTGTATCTGTTACTATGACAAAATTATCTGTATCTGTATTCGGATAGAACCTATGTAAAGTAACTATGTTAAATTAAATAAAAAAATTAAAATTATATTTATTGATATGGTGCCCCTGGAGTGGATAGGGTCAAGGGCCTTGCTCAAGGGCCCAACAGTGGCATCTTGGCGGTGCTGGGGCTTGAACCCCCGACCTTCTGATCAGTAACCCAGAGCCTTAACCACTGAGCCACCGCTGCCCCCTTATTCTTGTTATTCTTGTTATTCTGGAGGTACAAGGTGTCAAGCAATTGTAAAATGTCAAATACACATTTTGCAGTGAATATTAAATACAAATATGAATATTAAAAGAAATGAGAATACATTTATATAGCCTACAAACTGAAAGCACTGCAAATCTCTATCAGAATGTTTTATGATACACTCGAGGCTTAATTTATGTTCACATATTTTTGTGGAGGACATAATTAGTTAAATTACATGTGCAGAATTAGTGAAATGCAGTTGAATAAATTGCTAGTTCGAGCCTTTATATATTTCTAGAAATTAAAAGCGCATTTTTTTTTTATATGTTTTTTGTAATCCTTCGTGCGCAGGAATATTCTGAATAGATTTACACTCTATGAAGTATTTAAACCTCTATGCAGCATTTACATTTTTTTTGAATAAATGATTAACCAGATAATTACCTTAATGTGGATATAAATTAGGTCAACTTACAGTCGAGCTCCACTATAAAATCATCACTACTTTGGTCAGGAATTAAACATCGCACTCAGGTTGGTTTATAAATCCTTACATGTGAATTGTGTGAAACATTGTTAATGTGATCAGACATTTCAAACAGATATTTCAAGAAGTGGAAAATGTGTATGATATAGTTAATACTGTTTACAATCTTAGATTTCTAAGACACACACAGTTAACAGAGACTGCAAACACATTCAAGAATGCGGACATCCGCTATGAACTTAAAATCACCATGTGCATCTTCATTCATAAGGTTTACACTGCAGTAATATTGGCTTCACGGACTCATCATTGCTCTGTCATTTTCTATATGTTTATTTAAAATATCGCTTTATGCCTGTGCTCGTTGGATGATCAGTCTTCCGAATATTTTTTCTATTATTCGGATGAATTCATTATTCATTTTGAAGTTATTATTCGTGGCTTTCCGAATAAGGTATCAGCTTTGGGCACATCCCTAATCTCTAATGAGGAATAAGACAATTTACATTCCATTTACATTGACAATTTTGAAACCACTGAGGAAGTAATGAAAGGTGTGACAGAAAAGGAGATAAAGTTGTCACTTCAACAGAAGAAGGTGCCTTTTCCATTTGATCTCGTCAATCAATCAGGCAGTTAACAAATCCACCATCAATTAAATTTGACAAAGTTAGCACCATTTTGTTGTGTATGCATGGGGTGAATTGATTGGTCCATTGAAATTTTATATGACTTGATGTGCTGAAATGACTAATCAATATTGTGGATGGACAGAGATGGAACATATCTGTAACCAAACATCACTGAACACTAACTTACATATAGATATCAAATCCTATCTAAAAATCATTATCTCGTCAGTATGATGCATTACAGAAGAGGTAAAAAAAATAAAAAAAATGGGGAACTGATATCTCTTAAAATGCATATACCATCTGATTTTCCTATGTCTTTCTCTTCCTATGCAATCATTCTTTATCACAATGGTTAGTGGGAACAATACCTTGGAGCAAGGACAGTTTTTAGTTAATGCATGTTTTTCTGTTTTCTACAGTTATTATGCTAACTGATTTGCAGGAATATATGTGTAACAGACAGATTATCCACCCACAGTGCTGTGTTTATGTTGTGTTTTTGCCACTTTTGTATAGCGATATATGCCATGCCTCCTGGCCTCAGGCTGAACAAGTGGGTTGTAATCACCTCAGGCAGCATTGCTGCATAGAAAACTCAAACAAACCATGTCTAATGGTGGGCTAATCTCATCTATTCTTACTCCATGTGCTTTCTCAGCAGTGCCTATAAGCACTTATGCTTATTTCCACCTACTCACAGATACATGCATACATTATGTCCATACTTCACACGTACACACAAATAGTTTATAGCTCTTCTTCCAGAGAACATAATTAGCTTGCTTCTGATTGGCTGTGGGTTGTTGATTTGATGTTTCAGATTAGAAAGTCCACAATTATTGTTATGCTACACCTTCTAGTGGTGGATGAATTGGGAAAATGTACTGGTCATAAATATTTCTTACTGTCCTTGAAACTGTATTTTGCTTTTATTTTTTATTAAAAAATATACTTTTGTTCCTATGAACAAATTAACAATGGAATTACTTAGGAACTACTCACCAAAAATAATATTTCACAAATGTGTCTCTACATGGATTTCTGCTTTAGGCATGCTATATTATGATGGTAAATTTTAGGGATGCACGATCAATTGATCGTGCCAAGATTTAAGGTGGGGTTTTTTTTTCTTTTGTTTTTTTTTTTTACTTGCACAAAATCCCATATACACTGCCACTCTAATGAATGAGCACTTGCTCAACCCTCAAAGCATGATACTGTGTGGCAAGGGGCACTTTATAACTAAATATTGGTAATCGAATCAGTAATAGCCAGTAGGTCTGTCAACAGGGCTGCAAAACTACATAATTTTTTTTTACTTCAATATTACCAAAATCCGAATCATAACAGATTATAAAGACATTATTTCAGGTAGGGAAAAAAGCTACAAGACTTCTGATTTTTAAATTGATGTTGTCTCCTACATCCACAAGAAGGCAGAACAAATCAATATATAGCAAACAGCACTGTGTTTTAGCTATTGTACATTGCAAAGAACATACCTGTATCTGGCTGTTAATAAAATAAAATAGTAAAGTCAAAAGATTTAGCCGGCTAATTTTCTTAAATCTTAAGTAAATAATGGAAAACGAGAAAAGAAATGCTTCAATAGACGAGTCTATGTTAACTTAGTGTTGCACAGTAGGCTATACCGGTGCCATAGTAATACCACGGGCTACATTCACACAGTCAGTGTTTGGGATTGACAACCGTATTTACATACAGGTGTAAGTCTTGATATGTCCCATTCAAACAACACGAATAATGTCTGTATGAATGAACAACCGAAGTCACAACCGTATTCTAACAGCTGTAACCATATTAGTGACAGTGACTAAAATAAATATCGAAGATGGTGACATCCGTAACACCAGAATTCCTTATCAAAATTTATATTGGTCATATTGGTCATTGATTGGTCATACAATTACATCTTAAATAATGAAGATTATAACTGATTCAAGGTCAGTCATTAAATAAACTTAATTCTCCACTGAAATGCATATATGCCTGTACTTGAGTTGCACATTTACAGGGTGAACTGAAATAGTTAACAGGGTCCAACTTGACCAAAGGGCACAGAAATCACCCTAATGATGTCATCACAGATAACAACTATTTCAACAAAACAACATAAATAATACTACAAAAGAGCTAAAACCTATATGAATTCTTAATAACTATTTAAAAGCCTTCATGAGTACCAAGGAAACATAATTAAATAATTCAAGTGCAAGGCAATGTGGGTATTCCCCATAGCCTCAATTTTGTACTCAATAGTTTGAGTTATTAACACTTAAGATCTTAAGTCTATGGATTTTTAAGAAAAATAAATGCAAGGAAGTTTTCTAGATTTGAGAAAAATTCTGACATTTCAAGTAATGTTTAATTAAGACTTTAATGAAACTTGATTTTTCCAGTAATTACAACATGATGGTTTATAGTGCACATATCAAATTGCAAACATTTCAGTATTTGAATGGTGATACAGATGGTTCCATTTGTAGATGATTTTGGTCTTTGAATCAGTTTAAATTGCTCATGTTACTTACACTTACATAAGCGAGGCTACAGCAGCAGACTATTGTTCTTAACACCATGTAATGTTTCAGTTCCTAATAAAGGTACTGGCCAACAGATGAGTAACTCAAACTTATTTTCTCACCAAATACTTTTCTCACCAAGACTGAGATTTTTACTCACATTTGGCACTTAGCGAGCGTTACTTTAGGACCCCGAATTTCCTCTATATACTGAATATTAAGGGTGATGTGAAGTTAGCCTGAAAATGTTGTTAGTTTTTGCAGTTTGTTGCAAGTTTGAGCTTCTTGACAGATCAGTAGTAGTTAAAAGGTTTCACATGACTACTGAGTTGCAGCTGTATTAGACTGAACAAATTCTGCAATGCAAGGTATCCACTTTCCAAAAATTATCCCTTTCCCAGATGTGAAATTGGACTTGTTGTGCATTCGGTCACTCTATCTGCATGAGTCAAATCCTGTCTTAAGGATTTGAATATTACATCTAGAGAAGGACATATTTTAGAGTCATAAGCTGTCTTTGGCTGTGTCCAGTCTCCAGTGTGTCCTTTTGTCCTATTTCTGACCTACAACCCTCCCTCCCTCACTCTGGCAGTTGCTCAGAAAAAGAGAGAGATATGTTGGGTGAGCCCAAGTCTGACAGGTGAACAAATTAGACTTGCCCTGAGAAGCAGTAAACTTGATCCAGGTGTTTGTATGAATGTATCATTCAGACAAATTTTGTGATGTTCAGAATTATAGCAATGCTTCTGCTCCAGTGCTGAGCCATGCTCTTGTGTCAATTGCTACAGCAAAGGCTGGCTTGTAACCCCTGGCCTATATACTTTTTCTTTGTCATAAGTTATTGTTGCTTTATAAGGAAAACCAAATTATACTATTTTAAATAGATCATTTGTTTTCAAACCAACTCCCCTTTTAGATAATTGTCAAAGTGATGATTGATTCACAATATTGAATTTGCCACAAACTCTGTCCACCCTGGCCATCATCCATGTGTTCCCAGATTGTCATAAAAACACCAGGATTGTATCGACATGCTGACAAAACACACTCGAGGCAGAACAAATATTGGATACATATACTCGGGGACACCGGCGGCTCTTAAATCAGCATAAGATGCCATCTCTTCATAGCGAAGCAGCAACCTTCTCTCCCCAGCAGCACGACTTGATTTGTTATACCGCCGCATCTGTCGCCTCGGCTTTGTGTTAAGATTTGTGCGCAAAGAGACACTATCTCTCCTGCCGTTGGATTTGTGCCGGAACAAAATTCACTTTTACGCCTGTATCACTCTCAAGGTTTGGAGGGCTTAATGGCAGGATAATTTTGTATTTCAAGCCTCACAGCGCCATCATTAGCTAGATGTATGCGGCGATGCCAAGTTATGAAATGTGTTCATTTCACCAGGATGAGTTTAGATTGATGTTAAGGCTGCGGCTTCCTTCGGTGCGTCTGACCCGCCTGTGGGTAGAGGAGATTTAAATGCAAATGTATATTATACATCCCACTCAGTCTGTCGATGTGGCTGATGGCCTGCAAGTTCTTTTCCTTATGTAGGGCTGCATGCATCGGCACCACATTGCCATCTATTGGAAACTTTAATTGATTTAGAGAATGTATAATGTGAATGCCTAAGGACATGGAGAGATTCATTTAACAGCACCGCTCAGAATAAAGTCAGGTTATGTGACTCCTTTGTTTTTGTTTTTGGTAAAACACTAATCTTAGTTATTAAAGTGACTCTTCATTTTCAAGGCTTTGCTCAACACACAGAACAAACTACGGACGTTAGTTCCCAACTTCACCTTCAATCTTGGCTTCTCCGGGAAGTTCTATCATGCAGGTACTTTTTCTTTTTATTCACTTGTTTTTGAGTGTCTTTAATTCTTTCCAACCCAAATGTATTGTTATTACTATTGCTATTATTACTATACAGTATCTGTATTAACCTGACTTTTGTTTGTTGCTGTGTGCAGGTACCGAGGAAGAAGATGAAGGTGATGACATGCTGTTGCAGCACAGGCGTGAGTTCTGGTGGTTTCCACACATGTGGAGTCACATGCAGCCTCATCTCTTCCACAATGTCAGTGTGTTGGCAGAGCAGATGAGACTCAACATGCAGTTTGCACAGGTTAGTTTTGACTGTCACTCTGACATTATGCTACTTAAAGGTGTGTAATATCGCTGCAAATAGCCACCCCAAACCCGCAGAAATTATAGAAATTATTACTTTTACAGAGAGGTTCTCAAACATTTCATACCATTGTCTGAACAAATAGATAGTCCCGCCCCAAACTTATGCCATTGGTTTAGCCAATGTTGCTAAATCAGTCAGCTTTAAAGGGTTAGTTCACCCAAAAAATGAAAATACTGTCATCAATTACACACTAGGTGTGAAACGAGTCACTCATCTCACAATTCAGTTCGGTTCATGATTCTTTAAACTAAGCCTGAATCAAGAAAATTTAAGATTGAAAGTGTTTTTTTGTTGTTGTTTTGACAGTCATTTATTTAAAGACATATGCAAAACAGTTCCTTTCCTTTAAAAATTAGCTAAAAGTACTGTATTTAAGTGCTAAATGATCCATCAGAGATATACTGGGACTAAAAATCAGCCCAAAACAGGGAAATGGTGACACCAAATGAAAATATTTGCAAATGATTCCGCTTTGCTGAAAATACAGAATTATGTTAGATACATATATTGCTTATACAGTCAATTATTACTTACTTTAAAATATTTTCAATTAAAATTGTATTTTTCTAAAATAATATTGTCTCTGATTGCATCGAAATATTCTTTACAAAAATACATATTTAATGGAAGTGCATGCTTATCCAGTCAAATAATAATAATTTACTGATTAAATCAAATCAGACATGACATTTGACATTAAGATTATATTTCCCCCATATCATTATTATACATAATATTCAGCATTATATTTTGGGCGATGGGGCGGCCATCGATGTTGAGAATAGACACACAAGAGAGTTGATCGCCAGACAGATACTTTTGAGGGGTTGGAGGTCGACTGGAGCACGCTCATTTCAGGAGTGGTGCTCGGAGATGGGGAGGGTGGCGACCTTTGAAGAAGGGTCATTTAGAAGACTAGGGAAATTGAATTTGTTTGTGGAGAAATGGGGCAGATATCTGACGATGCTGGATGTGATTATTATTATTTTGTGTGTGTGTGTGTGTGTGTCTATAATCATGTACGACCACTGGGATGTTGTTGGGGGCCAGGGTGGGGTTGGAGATTGGGAGGGGGAGGGGTGATAGTGGGGGTTAATTGTTGATTCTGTGTTTATATGTTTTGTTTTTCTGTGTTCAATATGTGAATCAATAAAAAATTGTTAATCAGAAAATATTCAGCATTATACAGTGTATAGTACATTAATATATCATTAAACTTCTGTAAATTTTAGTTTTCTCTCATGCAGTCAGAGCAGATCACTCTCGCTCTTCAAACGGACATTCGATCCCTCGCACTGAAAAGACCAGCGTACAACACCTGTGGCTGCTAGTGTGCAATCATAGTTTAGTGCTCCTTGTGTGCAATGAAGCAATTTCCATTGTATACCTGCATTACATAGGCTTAGGACATTGCGCATTTTGGATAGAACAGATGCTAAAATAGTCATTAAAAATGTTTTTTTTGTTGTTGTTGTTTGTTAATCCTATCTCCACGATGTGCATCGTCACATTTTTGAACCACGATGTACCATGCCATGATAAACCATTACACCCCTATTATACACACCCTTATATTTTTACAAACCTGTATGACTTTCTTTCTTCCTTGGAACACAAAAGGAGATGTTAGAGACTGACAGCCTCAGTCACCTTTCGTTTTCATTGAATCTTTTTTCATACAATGAAAGTGAATGGTGACTTTGTCGTCAGTCCCTAACATTCTGCCTATCATCTCCTTTTGTGTTCAATGGAACAAGACAAGGGTGAGTAAATGAAGATAGAATTTTCATTTTTGGGTGAACTATCCCTTCAAACAAACAAAGCCATGATAAAATCTTTAGAGAGCTGCAGTGTTTACACTCTTCTGGGAAATCAAACTATTTTGTAGCTGGCTTACTGTGGGCTGCACATTAAACTGGAGCAGAAGAAAATATTTTATCATCGGAAAAAAAATACACCACCTCCCCCATTTGTTCTTTTGCCACCGGGGAGCACATTTTGTTCCTTCATTATTGTGTTACTATTTATGGCTATTATTGCTGCCGTCACAGATGTGCAAGTATTGATTCTCCACCAGCCAGCTTTATCCCATGTTGGTTTTTCATTATAGATTTGTATTAGCACTTTTTCTTTGGATCGGTAGGATTCTCTTTGACCTTGACTCGGTGTGTATCCTCTGCCGAAGATTGTGAATTTGGCCTGTTGAAACTAGCCCACCCTGGTGTAATGATGTTCATTGGAGTGGGATATGGACCACGGGCAGAGAGAGAGAGAGAGTGCGCGCTGTGAATACTAACCAGCCCTTTCCAAATCTCTCTCTAATCCCTCTGTCACATCCTTTAGAGCAGACACTGACATATGCCTTCTCCTGCATTCTGCTCAATGGAAATGACACAGCTCCTTCATCAAGGTTTAATGAGCCTGCAAAGGGCTCTCCTTAGCCAGGGCATGTGGATCTCATAGTCTGGTTTTCAAGCAGGGAAGAACACACACACACAGATTTCTTAAAGTTTCAGGTGAATACAAACACCTCAGACTTGTGAAGCCCTCATGCTGCCTCAGTGTTACTGTAAACTCATCTGAGGGGGTGTGCTTGTCTACCACCCTCCTGTGGTGAGTGAAATGACTATGCCCCCTGACACACTGAATTAGATCTTCACTCTGCAGAGAAGCATAATCAAAAGCTTCTTGCCTGCACGCCACCTGATGACATGTCTATAATGCATCTCGTATCAAATTTTCTCCTCTGTTCTACTCCCATTCACCCTGCAAGCTTTGGCAATGTGGTTTGCCAAGAGTGAATTTGAAGGGATAGTTGAGCCAAAAATGAAAACTGTCATCAGTTACTCTCCCTCAACCTGTATGACTGATTTTCTTTCATGGAAACAAAAGGAGATGTGTCCTTGCTCAAGGACACAATGGTGGTGGCTGTGGGGAATGAACCGGCAACCTTCTGATTACCAGTTATGTGCTTTAGCCCTCTACGCCACCACCACTCTATCAAGATATTACCAAGGATCTCCTCTTGTGTTCAAGGGAAGAAAGATAGCCATGACATTTGGAACAATATGAGGGTACCTAAATGACACAATTTTCATTTTTGGGTGAACTAACCCTTTAATGTGGTGAGTATTGAGATTGATCGCTTTAACAGCTTTTGTCGTTCCCTGTTAAAGGAGCACGGCATTCCCACAGACATGGGGTACGCTGTGGCCCCCCACCATTCAGGGGTTTATCCTGTACACAGCCAGCTATATGAGGCCTGGAAGAATGTATGGGAGATCACAGTGACCAGCACGGAAGAATATCCCCACCTGAGACCGGCACGCCATCGCAGAGGCTTCATCCATCGTGGGATAAAGGTAAAAAGATGTGCAGTAAATTGCCACTTCAATGTAAAAAGCTCCACGATCCAGTACAAATAAAATTTAAAAAACACGAGCAGAGAAACACAGTAAACCATGTTCCATTGTGGTGAATATTACAAATGCTGGGCCTCATTCATGAAACATGAGCAGAAGCAATTTTTGTGTAAATCGTACAGCATATAAAATCATCCTTATGTAAATTTCCGCATTTACTCGCATTTAATTCAGTTTACGTAACAAGGATTTTGTGAAGAATGTGCACAATAATTCACAGTAATTAGTCTAGTCTAGTTTTTGTGTCCTGGGGAATATAGACATTTGAGAGAGGCAAGTAATTTTTTTTACATTTTTATCTAAAAGTAGCATAGCAACATTCTGAGGAAGGCTGCTGACCTCTAGGTAAACGTTCCTTTGTCTTTTAAATGTAATTTTCATAGGAGATACAAATTGCGAAATTGAAATTAAAAGCAATATCTTAAAGAAAAACTTGGAAATTTTATTATTTGAGCCATATTTTAAGAGCGCCAGCGTTAAGTGCAGTGCTATGCCATAAGTCATAAGTGCAAAGTCTGAGTATGGCCATGAAGTTTTGGTATTTTCGTGCAAGCATGTGCTAAGTCTTGGTGCAAGTGGGTTTGGCGAAATCAAGTGCAAGTGCAATTTAATACTGAGGTTCTTCTCAGGTAATTCCACTGCCTGCATCCTATTATATAGTCTTTTCCCTCAAGCACCAACGATATAAGCAAAGACAGCACATTCATAAGAAGTTTGTAGTGTAAATGGACTGTATGCAATGAATTAGAAGAATTGAAAATTACTTTCTTTTGTGCATTAACTGTGTCCTTGATGATTGTCAGGCATATTTCTATGACAGTGACATGCCTTTTTATACGCATGGAAAGTGTGATTCTCTTCAGAATTTGTATGTAGACTCAAAATTACAGATAATGTAAGTATTATTAATCATTTTCATCTACTGACACACAAATCATGGCTAGTATTAACAGTGATTGTATCGGTGCACTTCACTTCTACCGGTCGATTTTAATTTTGAAAAAATAATTAATTTATTGAAACACAAAAAATTTTTTTTAAATTAAAATATTTCTAAATTCAAGTAACACTTCAAACGAACCGAAAATATAATCCAAATGACAATGTGTTCAAAAAATCATGCCAATTCAAAAACATTTTAATCTCTCCAACTTCTTACCTGTTTTGCAGTGACTGAAAAATCACTCTACGACAAAAGGTGGAAAAATACCATTGCAAATTAGATCATAAAACTATTTTAAATTTAAAAATAATAAAAATAATAATAATAACTGAAAAATAAACCACGACCTATAGATAGTTTAACACAAATCTTGTAAAAAAAAAATAAATAAAAAAAAAATCATAAAATGGGAGAGTTTGGACATTAACTTTTATTACCACCTGCTGTTGGAATCTCCAAAATGCAAATGCAGAAACTGAATTTAGACTTGGCGCTGAGTTAAGAAGTGGTTTTCAACCTTTTTCTCAGGAAAAAAGCAAATTGTGCTTTGCGCCACTTCATTAAAATACAGTATACCCACAGTTTGCGAGCATACACCCACAGATAGCGCAAAACCTACCACCCATACCCACTTGCACTGGCATGAAAATTACACGTAGCGTTGCGCTTTGCGCACTCACCAAAATAGAGCCCCTAATGTATTGGAAAATGTCAATTAATTAATTTGCTGAGGTATTTTTAAGCTCCTGCCCTTTTCATTGTTTTAATCTGAGTAATGTTAATACTGTTAATGTAGTCTAAGCTAGAGGTCTGAACGGGTCTTAAAATGAAACCCGGCACGTACATGACACCGTGTGACCCAACCCTACCTGGCCCGAAAGGTACCATCAGATTTTAAGCCTGAACCTGAAATCGCTCTCTTTGTTTTTAAATTTCTTCTCCAAACAAGTATTGCTGCATATAGACTGTATTTTATGTAAGAATCGTAGGCATTATTCGTAACAGTATTGTAACTGTAAAACTGTTTTAACATGGCTAGGCGAGATGCGGTCAAAGACGTCTGTCCAGCATGTTTACATGGGAAAACAGTGGAAAAACAGAGCAGAAGCACACAAAAACACATTCGATGTGAACGGCCCCTAACACGTCTGTTCGCGCGTGTCTGCGAGTTAGGTATGCCTGTTTATTTTTTCATCAATTACAAACCCGACCCAAACCCGAAGTCATACTTGGAAAAAATGACCTGAACCCGGCCCAAAAGCTGGTGGTTTTTCTGGTCCTGTCGGACTCTGGTCGGGTTGAAGACCTCTAGTCTGAGCACAAATTGAGCCCACTGTCATCATCAGATGAAATGACTTGGCCATTCAGACGGTGTATGTCGATCTAATGTCTGAAGCTGAATTGAGTGCTACCTGTACCGGTCTCTAACATTCCTCTGTCTGCAGGTGTTGCCCAGGCAGACATGTGGCCTTTTTACTCACACCATCTTCTATAATGAGTACCCTGGAGGCTCGCGCGAGCTGGACAAAAGCATCCGTGGAGGAGAACTCTTCCTCACCGTTCTTCTTAACCCTGTTAGTAGAAACAAGCTGCATTGCATTTGTGCTGTTTTTGTCCCTCTGCGTATGTGCTCGCATGTGTGTATTTAGCAAATGTGAGTGGGTATATTTTTCTTTGTGTCTGTGTTTGTTTACATGTCCCACAGCTCTGAGTGGTGATGGAGTCTGCCCTTGTGCTGTCTGCTTTTGTTTGTGTTCAGGGCTATCGCATGTAGTGTTTGGTAATTCAGTAGCTGAAAACATAAACCACATGTTTATCTTCATAATGACTCAAATAGATGTTTCCACAGCTTCTTTTTAAAGAATAAAACTGAATTTAAGAGTAAGTAATGTTGTTCCCGCCCACAGATCAGCATCTTTATGACACACCTGTCTAACTATGGAAATGACAGACTCGGACTCTACACTTTTGAGTCTCTGGTGAAGTTTGTTCAATGCTGGACCAACCTAAGGCTACAAACTCTTCCCCCTTTGGAACTGGCTGAGAAATACTTCCAGATCTTTCCAGAGGAGATGGACCCCCTATGGCAGGTGAAGGAAGATTACAATCGATTTAAGAGTAACTTATTACCATGTAGAATGTTGTACAGAAAATGAGAAGATATTTTCTTTATATTTTCAGTCTTCGGTTGTGTACAGGGATTGGAGACCGGTGTCACTCATTATCTCGTTTTATTTTGTAACACATTCAGAACCCCTGTCATGACAAGAGACATAAAGACATCTGGTCCAAGGAGAAGACCTGTGATAGACTGCCCAAATTTCTGGTCATTGGCCCACAGAAAACAGGCAAGACAACTGTATTAGTTTTACCTCTTCCCCGTATTTCCAGTCTCAGATTTAAAGGTGAAGTGTGTAATTTCTGCGCCATTAGCAACACCAAATTAATTTATACTGTAGTCCAGGGGTACTCAATTAAATTAAGAGGTCTGGTCTCGACATTTCCATGCCACCAGAGGTCTGGACAATTATAACTTGCATTATATCGTAGCTATTCTGACTACTGGCAATGTGTAAGAAATGCACATTTTTGGGAATTATTATAAATTCCCAAGTTGGCTGCAATAGTAGCTTACTTTGTAAAATAAGAAAAAAATAAGAAATTATAAATTAACAGTCTAAAAGTCTCTTTATAACTGGGCAAGAATGAGGACATTGTGGCCCAAAGACAACCAAAGTAGTGGACTATGGGGGATCTTCTACCTTATGTATGTATGTATATACACACTGGCAGCCAAACGTTTGGAATAATGGACAGATTTTGCTCTTATGGAAAGAAATTGGTACTTTTATTCACCAAAGTGGCATTCAGCTGATCACAATGTATAGTCAGGACATTAATAACGTGAAAAATTGGGCTTGAGTAGCTCAGCGAGTATTGACACTGACTACCACCCCTGGAGTCACAAGTTCGAATCCAGGGTATGCTGAGTGACTCCACCCAGGTCTCCTAAGCAACCAAATTGGCCCGGTTGCTAGGAAGGGTAGAGTCACATGGGGTAACCTCCTCATGGTCACGATTAGTGGTTCTCGCTCTCAATGGGGCAGGTGGAAAGTGCGCAAATTGACTCTCAGAAGGCGGAGGCAACTGAGACTTGTCCTCCGCCACCCGGATTGAGGTGAGTTACCGCGCCACCACGAGGACCTACTAAGTAGTGGGAATTGGGCATTCCAAATTGAGGAGAAAAGGGCATCCAAAAAAAATAAATAAATAAATGTGAAAAATTACTATTACAATTTGAAAATAATGTTCAGAACTACTTAAACTACTTCAAAGAGTTCTCATCAAAAAATCCTACATGTGCAGCAATGACAGCTTTGCAGATCCTTGACATTCTAGCTGTCAGTTTGTCCAGATACTCAGGTGACATTTCACCCCACGCTTCCTGTAGCACTTGCCATAGATGTGGCTGTCTTGTCGGGCACTTCTCACGCACCTTACAGTCTAGCTGATCCCACAAAAGCACTCTTTTCCAATTATCTGTTGTTCAATGTCTGTGTTACTTTGCCCACTCTAACCTTTTATTTTTGTTTTCCGTTTCAAAAGTGGCTTTTTCTTTGCAATTCTTCCCATAAGGCCTGCACTTCTCAGTCTTCTCTGTACTGTTGTACATGAAACTGGAGTTGAGCAGGTAGAATTCAATGAAGCTGTCAGCTGAGGACATGTGAGGCGTCTATTTCTCAAACTAGAGACTCTGATGTGCTTATCCTCTTGTTTAGTTGTACATCTGGCCTTCCACATCTCTTTCTGTCCTTGTTAGAGCCAGTTGTCCTTTGTCTTTGAAGACTGTAGTGTACACCTTTGTATGAAATCATCAGTTTCTTTTGGCAATTTCAAGCATTGTATAGCCTTCATTCCTCAAAACAATGATTGACTGATGAGTTTCTAGAGAAAGCCGTTTCTTTTTTGCCATTTTTGACCTACTATTGGCCGTAAGACATGCCAGTCTATTGCATACTGTGGCAACTCAAAAACAAACACAAACACAATGTTAAGATTCATTTAATGAACAAAATAGCTTTCAACTGTGTTTGATATAATGGCAAGTGATTTTCTAGTACGAAATGAGCAATTTAGCATGATTACTCAAGGATAAGGTGTTGGAGTGATGGCTGCTGGAAATGGGGCCTGTCTAGATTTGATCAAAAATGACTTTTTTCAAATAGTGATGGTGCTGTTTTTAAATCAGTAATGTCCTGACTATACTTTGTGATCAGTTGAATGTCACTTTGGTGAATTAAAGTACCAATATCCTTCCAAAACAACAAAATCTGTACATTATTCCAAACTTTTGGCCACCAATGTATATACATACATAGGAAAGATACTATATGGGGGTTAGAGCAATGCATGGGGAGCGTGAAAGGGACTGCTATTTGGTGACTGCTGCTGAGGTCTGTTTTTTCGAGTAGCCTGACTGGGCCTAACATAACAACATTGGTTCAATCAGTGACACGAGTTTGGGCTGGCACAACCTGCCTGAACACTGATAATGTATTTTGTATTTTTTCACCATTTAGAAGCTTGCTGAAGTTAACACAGTTAAGTGTCTTTGTCAAGAAATAACAACCTTAGAGGCATTTGGACACAACCTTGCATTTAATACAGTATTGTTGTTTTGTTTCTGACTGCAGGTACCACAGCATTGCACTCCTTTCTCACCCTCCACCCCGCCATCACCAGCAACTTCCCCAGCCCCATCACATTTGAGGAGATCCAGTTCTTTAATGGACCTAATTACCACAACGGCATTGACTGGTAATTTATAGCCCACTTATGCAGACACGTTTTTTTCACACTTAACCAATGTAAGAGACATGAACCATCAATCATACATTTTTATCACCACTCCACCTTATTATATCAATTATTCTGTCTCGGTTTCATATTGAATTCTTAAGCCATCTTTACACTGCAAACGTGGCACAGAAAGTGGCATTTACGTAGGTGCATTTACACAGACCATTTAATGCTGCTCAGAGCAGGCATAAATGCATTTACACAGCAGTAACAACTGCATAAATAATGTAATGAGATTAATGTTTTAAATATAAAATTATGAATATAGAAATATGAAATAAATGAAAATATGAAGTCGTACTTTTGAATATGAAACTAAATTATGAAATGCTGTATCATAACAACAACAAAATTAAAGGCTGCTCTGATGCTGCATTTCATTTACACAGAATTTAAGCAGCATCAGAACTGCCTTTGATACTTTGGGCTGGGGTGGGACAGAGCAGGCTTAATTTAGTCTTGCTTTTGCATCTTTACACAGAATTGTGAGCAGGCTCAGAGCAGGCTTAACTCTGCTGTGTAAAGACACCTTTATAGAGCTATTACCTGGACACAGGACAAGGCCACTCCTTATTTGAGTCATTCTTACCCCTTGCAACATAGTTGTTTTGTTACTAAATATCCTGATCTCCTGTAGGTACATGGACTTCTTTCCCTTTCCCTCGAACGTCAGCACAGACTTCATGTTTGAGAAAAGTGCTAACTACTTTGACACAGTTGTGGCTCCAAAGAGGGCTGCAGCCTTACTGCCCAGAGCCAAGATCATAGCAGTGCTCATCAACCCAGCCGACAGAGCCTACTCTTGGTATCAGGTACACTACCACAGCTTTCTCTCTTTCTTCCTCTCTTTTTTTAAACACCTTTGTTTGGTAACCATGAATCTACTTCCACCCTTGTTTTGTGTCTTTCACCATAAAAGACATGGATAGTTTAGATCTACAGTTTTCAAACTGTGGGGGGCGCCTTAGCATGTCAGGGGAGGTGCAGAGTATGATTATAAATTCACCAAGTAAAATCAAAAGATAAATAAACATAATAAAAATGTATTTTGAAGAAAAATGAAAATAATAGCTTTACAGACCATATTCCAGCTAATAGACCATAGATCTATTGCGTTATACTGTTAAATGTTGAGCGCGCATCCATGTACCGGTTGTGCAAGTACGAATCTCTCCACTCGCACGCGGATTTCCTGTGCGTGCGCTGCTACTCTTATGAAATCTCCCTGCTCTCGTTTAGAGAGTGCGTGTGCATGCTCAAAACGTGTTCCGTTTTCTCGCAAATCTATTTTAAAGCCACACTGCTCTGACTTGGTTCATTCAAACAAATATTCTGCTTCTATAGATGTGTTATGTCGAGGGAGAAACAATATATCGGAGAACTCATGTAGCAGCACATACATAGAAAATCCATAAGTATGTGCAACAAAATCCCGACGTGTCCATTATTATGAGTTCAACATGATATCGGGTCGATCTGTATTCATGTGTCTGTGACAAGTGCAGTTTCACATAGAGACGGAGACTAGCTCATGTAATGTGAGTTTTTCACAATTATAGGCAAAAAAAAAAAAACAGTCAAGTAATCTAATTGTCATAAGGACAAACATTTATTTTTCATTAAACATTATGCAAAATATGGTTTCATATGATTAATAAAAATATTTATAGCATGTCAGACTGAATTTAAGGTTATTGATCATTATCGGTGAATTGATCCAACACCTTAAATATGACAATATACAGTGTGTGTGTGTATGCACGTGTGTGTATGTACGTGTGTGTGTGTGTGTGTATATATATATATATATATATATATATATATATATATACACACACACATTATGGCATAAGATTTATTATTTACTTGGATATTGTATAGGCCTATATGACATTATTGTATTTATATACATATATTATCTGCAATAAATAAATAAAATATGTGGGGGTGGGGGAGGGGTCATCTTGGGGGGTTGCAGTCTTGTAAATTTTGTAAGAGAGGGGGCTTACTGTTTAACACTTTGAAAACCCCCTGGTTTAGATGCATTCTTTGTGTTTCTTCTTAGCATCAGCGAGCACACCAGGACCCTGCTGCTATAAACTACACCTTCCATGAGGTGATAACAGCAGGTCCCTCTGCATCTAAAGAGCTGTTGACTCTTCAGAACCGCAGCCTTAAACCTGGAACTTACGCCACACACCTGGAGAGCTGGCTCCTGCACTACCAGGCCAGACAGGTACTACAGATGTCTTCTTATGATTAACTTATTTCTCCCATTTGGGCTTATGGCATATTTAACAAATCTTGGTTATTTTTTATTTTATTTAAAGCACTTTTTGGTGATTTTTGCTTTTGTCAACAACAGTATACAGTACCATCATATGCTTAACCAAAACACTGAGTGTAGATCTAACAGACTAGACAATTTTATAGTAATATAAAATCCAGCATAATTGGTTGTATGCTGTTTGTTTTAATTGTGGTGACAGATGAACGTAATGAGCTGAGAAATGTGTCTAGAGTTGAAATAGATTTGCACATCAATCCTTATAAGACATGCTGAGCACTCTCTGTGTTTAACACCCCCACATTAGCTCCATATTGTAGACGGCACCCTGCTCCGATCAAATCCAGCCCTGGTGATGGACGGCATCCAGCGGTTCCTGGGGGTCACACCCATCTTTAACTACACCCAAGCCCTTGTGTAAGTCCTGTTGTGATTTTATGAACTTTTGCATATGCTTAAAGTGAGAATAATCTAAAAATGTTTACTGTTATGGATTACAGCTTTGATGAGGGTAAGGGATTCTGGTGTCAGAGGTTGGAAGGTGGGCGTCCAAAGTGTCTGGGCAAAAGTAAAGGAAGGAAATATCCAGAAATGGCCCCTGAGGTAAACGACAGTCTCATCTCTTCTACCGACCCTCATATAACTTATAACTTACTCACTCTATCTCTCTGCGCTCTGAATGATCCCAGTGGCAAGGACACATTGTTACAGACAGGGTTGGGAAGTAACGGAATACATGTAATGGGATTATGTATTTAAAATACAAAATATAAGTAACTGTATTCCACTACAGTTACAATTTAAATCATTGATAATTAGAATAAAGTTACATTCAAAAAGTATTTTGATTACTGAAGAGATTACTTTGCATTTTATTGTCATTTGTTTCATTTAATATTTAGTCCTTTCAGATGGAAAACATTTATACATATAAATGATGCGATCCAAAGTGCATTTGAACAGCGGTGAAACACTTTCTTATGATGTGTCACATTCATACGAGCAGACAGAGAAGTAAGTTTGAAGTACATTTGGAGCAGAAGAAATAGAAATAAACCTGGTGTAAATTGTCAGCTTTACGCTAAGCTAAAATGCTATTTCTAACCATTTTACATGCACGTTACCAGACACGATCATATTTTATTATCAAGAAAATTCACGCTGGATCATAATTTCTTTTTTTCTAGTAAGACCTTTGATATTAGGGCAAAAATCATATTCTTGATGATAATTTTTGTTTTGTTTTCCTGTAAAAATATCTACAAATCCTTAAAACAAGATCAGTTTGATTTATCTTGTTTTAGAAACAACACTGCATAAGATATTTAGGTATTTCAGAGAATGTATTTTTAACGTGTATTTTGTCTTGCTGTACTGGCAGAGTTTTTATAGTCAAAACAAGTGAAAAAATCTACCAGTGCTGAAGAAGTAATCCAAAGTATTTAGAATACGTTACTGACCTTGAGTAATCTAACAGAATACGTTACAAATTACATTTTACAGCATGTATTCTGTAATCTGAAGTGGAATACATTTCAAAAGTAACCCTCCCAACCCTGGTTACAGATATGTGACTCGCCAGTGATGTGCTTAGGAACAAAGATGAATTTGACTTTTTCTTTAAAAAGTCTTAAAATATCTTAAATTCAGTTTTCCAAAATGTAAGGTCATAAAAAGTCTTAATTTTTATTTAAAGATGTCTTAAATTTGGGGGCGGAAAGACAGGAATCGTGATATGACCTAATGTGATTATCAAACTTCAAAAGAATATGATTTAATTAAATAAATGCATGCACTGCGCTGACTACCACCCCTGGAGTCACGAGTTTGAATCCAGGGCGTGCTGAGTGATTCCAGCCAGGTCTCCTAAGCAACCAAATTGGCACAGTTGCTAGGGAGGGTAGAGTCACACGGGGTAACTTCCTCGTGGTCGCGATAAGTGGTTCTTGCTCTCAATGGGGCGCGTGGTAAGTTGTGCGTGGATCGCGGATTGTAGCATGAGCCTCCACATGCTGGGAGCCTCCGCGGTGTCATGCACAGCGAGCCATGTGATAAGATGTGTGGATTGACGGTCTCAGAAGCGGAGGCAACTGAGACCTGTCCTCCACCACCCGGATTGAGGTGAATGACGCGCAACCATGAGGACCTACTAAGTAGTGGGAATTGGGCATTCCAAATTGGGAGGAAAGGGGATAAAATAAAACGTGCTGTTGTATTTTCTCCACACACGCGGGGCTTGTGAGTGTTTCCAGCTGTTGCAGAGCAGTTCACAATCATTAAGCCATATCGGACAAACTTTCACTAAAGATCAGCTGTTGATGATGATGATGTAGTGATGATGAAATATGACAATGTTTACTTTTAATTGTTTATATTGTAATACATTGTAGATTATTGTAGGAGTATACATTTTATATAAATTATATGTTTGAATGAGCAGCTGGAAGCAGTGAAGTGTAAACATTTCTAAAAAAGAGTCCCCGGTGTATTTCAAAGGTAAAGTGCCTTTAAAGTTAAAAGTTCCATGCCATTAATCTAATCTGCCCCCCCAACCATAAAGTGCATCTGGAATTTAATTACATTTGGACTCTTGTAGCCTCTGTCTGGCCCTCCCCATCACAGGAAGGAAAGACTAAGAACATTTAATATAGGCTACCAATTAAAAAAAAAAAAAAACGTTTGGCAGATTAACTGGCTTTCTTTCAACACATTATTGAATCAGCACAATCCAATATCAGTCGACCTCTAATTTGTATCTATTTATGTAATGGTATATAAACCAATTTTAATGTGATATATGTGAAAAACATGTCTTGAGTATTTTAAACTTGCATATAGCCTACCCTGTTTTACTGATAAGCATTGTTAAGGCCATGTTGAATGTGTGCCCCTGCCTGTTTAAGTAAGAGTCTGTGATACATGATTTATTTTGAGATGGTGTTGGTTTATTTTGGTATGGGGATACAGTATTTATTTTATTTGTTCAGGTCTTGATAATGGTCTTTAAAAGTCTTAAATTTGATTTTAAAAACTCTGCAGCAACCCTGCAGTAGTTAGGTAGAAAGCTGTTACTGTATTGTGATTTTTAGCATGGCTAAATATTTGTGTTTTTCTCAGACACGTGCCTTCCTGACGGAGTACTACCAGGAGCATAACCTTGAACTGTTACGGCTGCTAAATCGGCAAGGCCTGGCATTACCCTCCTGGCTCCGAGAAGAGCTCCAGAGCAGCAGCTGGAGTTGAGAGGACTTTGTCCATCTCCAGTATAAGAACCTCTAAAAAACAGTGTCCACTCATTGCAGAGGAACCGAGGGAGAGACTCACAATTCAACACTCCTATGCCACTCTGTTCAAAACTCTAGTAGCAGTGATGGGATGGAGTGCGGTTATGACTGTGACTTTGAGTGGACTGCAAACATGAGCCTTTCCCTGCTGCCAAGGTGCTCGCACGTTCTCTCTGAGATGTTGAAGGCATTGGGAAATGTGCTTCCTTGCCTTCCTCCTCTTCTCTTAATGGAAGGTCTGCCTATCAGGCCCAGAACGCACTACAGGTCTGGACAAACATGAATTAACTGGTGACTTTAAGTGTGTTAATACACACTAATTCTCAAAACACACACGGTTTAGCCTTGCTCATCTCGTCAGAAGAATGATTGTAAAACATTGTACATTTAAAAGCATTGTATATTTTGGGTCTGGGTGGGTGGGATTGTGACTGAATAGACCTCAGTTCATCCTGACAGCGTTTGTGTACAGACTGAGCTCTGTTTGAGTAGGATCCCAAATCTTAAGCCCCTCTCTTCTCCACATGCACGCACACACAAACGCACAAAGTTGGATCAGAAACCAAACAGTAAGAAAGTACATGCAATTGAGGGAATATGGAGTTGTGTACATGTCTGTCTCCCACTGTATTTCAGACAATAGTTTTTATCAAGTGTCTTATCTGGTTGTAATCCCTCTATTTATCCTAACCATGCACTTTCCTCTACACTACACACACAGATGCATGGAAGTTGTTGTGGTAGATGTGTTGTATGTCAGGAGCTGTAAATGAGGGAGAGGAGAAGGGCTGTGTTTCAATTTGTGGTCTGTCCTACATAACAAGAAGCTGCAGTACTTTTTTACTAAAAGTATTTGAAAAACTCCCAACACTGTATTATCTCTAATAAACTTGGAGAGGTTGGAAATGTTTGTGTGATTCATTGTGTGTTTTTATCTGATTCTGAGCCTTGACTTACAAATAATAAATAGTTTTTTTTATTTCACTTATGTTTAAAGGAAGGAGTATAATTTGGTAGTTAAAGCAATAGTTCACCAAAAAATGTAAAATCTCTCATCATTTACTCACACTCATGCCATCCCAGATGTGTATGACTTTCTTCTGCAGAACACAAATGAAGATATTTAGAAGAATATCTCCAATCTGTAGGTCCTCACAATGCAAGTGAATGGTAAGCAGAACTTTGAAGCCCCCAAAAGCAAATAAAGGCAGCATAAATGTAATCATAAGACTCCAGTGGTTAAATCCATATCTTCTGAAGCTATCTAATCGATTTTGGATTAGAACAGACCAAATATATAACTCCTTTTTTACTATAAATCTTGACATTGGCAGTCTCCTTGACGATCATGAATACAAGCTCATTACACTTCCTAGTGCCATATAGCGTTCTGCGCATGCGTCGGACGTGTAATTAAGCTTCAAATCCTGATCGTGCCAAGAGACTGAAATGGCAAAATGGAATCGTATGCATTGTATGGATTACTTTCATGCAGCCTTTGTGCTTTTTGGAGCTTCAAATTTTTGGTCACCATTCACTTGCATTGAATGAACATACAGAACTGAAATATTAATGTTCTTCTAAAAATCTTCATTTGTGCTCTGCAGAACGAAGTCATACACATCTGGGATGGCATAAGGGTGAGTGAATGATGAGCAAATTTTCATTTTTGGGTGAACCATCCCTTTAATTCACTTAGTATTAGATTTGCTTTAAAACATGCAATAAGTAATCCAAAAGTAATCAGAAAAGTGTAATATAAAATAATATGCTACTGATTATTAATTTAAACTTAAGTGTGTAATTGTGTGTACCAGATTACATTTCAGTAATATACTAAATATAAATATAAAAACCATTGTTGTTAATTTCATTGCTGATCTGATCTGATGTATGTTGTTCAAATGTGAGCTTAGCCAATAGCTTTAAAGCATTTAGTCTTACCCCATTCAAGTACTGTATTTAGGACTGATACTTGACTAAAAATCACATCTTTACCAAATGTGCAAACTCTCCAAAAAGAGCAGCTTTTTAAATATAGAATTAGTGCAGACAAAATTTTGGTACACCTAGTAGCTCAGGCTCAATGACAGTCGCTTGCCACTCAAGCAAACCACATTTCTCTCACCACAGATCACACTACTGTATAATGAACTTCCTGTGGAAGCTTTGGTAAAAGAAGACCTAAAATGTCAGTAAAAAAAGTTGTAATATGTTGTTACACTAAATGTATGAAGAGGATGATATACACCTGTTATGGGCTAAAGGACTGCATATACAATATTTAATTTTTGAATGCAACAGTTTGTAAGCATGGCCTCTTGGTAGCTACTTGAATAATATTTAGTTGTCATGCCTTTTTTCTCCACATAGTGGCGCTACGTACTTGAAGAGATTTGGTAATGGCTTGAACTCTTTGTCTTACTAAAGTTGTTGTAAGCAATTTCAGCCCTATTTTTCTAACTTCCTTCAGACTCACACGCATACACACTCAGTGCACCTTGAACATTTCCACTCTACTATTGATTAACAACACAAGCTGTTAAACTTTATGGGCTGTTGACTAGGCGTTGGCCACATAAGAGTTAAATACTGTACCTCTACTGAATGTGCGTATATCATTCTTGAATATTTAGTATGAGTAGAGACAAAGACCCACTACTGTCCAAATTCACTTACTATACATGCTCTGTCACTGTCAAGACAATGCAAATTATGACTCTTAATATAAATATCCTTTTTAGAGAGTCCAGTGTCCTCTTATGTCACATTTATGGTTTGAGACGCTTAAGGCTTGTTTAAGTGATTTTAACGTAAGATGCTTTTTGAAATTCTGTTCTTTTGATCTAAATGCTTCATTATGAATGTTATATGATTGATTGTTTTTCCACTAAGGTCTCCATGGATGTGAGACAGGCCACATGCTCCATCAGACTGTTGAATTCAGTTTGAATCGAGATTTTTCTCTCAGAAGCCATTGTCTATTAGAGTCATACCTTCACCGAAGCCCTGCCTGATAACCACTGCTAGTCCCCTACAAAGTAACAGGCAAGACTGCTCATTTTAAGCATTTATATCTGTTTGTAACTCTGCTTCTTTCTCCGTCTTTTGCCCCTGCTGCCGTTGTGTTTGCAAATGTCAGAATGATTTGTGTTGTTTACTCAGTGCTGTCTGTGGCTCTCTTGTGTTGTTAGAATGCATAGGACCTTAAAGTTCAATGCTACCAGCTTTGATTTATTTAATTGGTAGGTTTTACAACATGACACATTTATTATAAAACATTAATCCAGGACAGGTATGTTTGGAGTTAATCATGCTGTTGCTATTGAATTTTAAGGATGGATGAAATGTGTTTTCATTTTTTAAAAGGTCATGTCTTGAGTTGAATTTAATAATTTTTTTTTAACTGAAGCTAATCGCTGTTTTCAGAATCCAGAAAGCCTCCCCCATCTTCTATTGGTTGTATAAACAAATAGACCTGCCCAAACTCACACCACTGGTCGAGCCAATGTTGCTGTGACAAGCTGGACTCAAAACGTATTCCCTTGTCCAAAAAGACTATGTATTGAAACTTAGCTGTACTCAGAAACTTGGCCCACTCAAGTCACGATGAGCTAATAAGGAGGAAGTAGGATAGATATGCCTGTTATTCCTAAACCTAAAAAAAGGTACATCTAAATCTGCCAAACCTTGTTTTGTTCCTGATGGTGTGTAGGACCTAATGCTCTGCATATTTTTCAGAAGGATTGCAACATTAGGAAAGAGTGGCTGAAACTTTACAGTTTGTGCGGCACATTTCAGTGCACATTGTGTTGTGAACTTGTCACAATGTAAATCGGGCTTTGAAAAGAGGCTGTTATAGAAGTATTGGGTATAATGGATAATGGATCAGAAAGAAAAACCACACCATAGAGTAAGCATATTGTTATTCATCATTACACATGTGAAAAGAAGTCTTAAATGTACAGCATACATTTGTTTTTTGTTTTTTAAATAGAGAGAGGGTGGATAATGGTCTAGAAAAACTAAATTAAGACTATTTTTGCCATTATAAGTGAACCTTAGATGAACAAAAATAAAGTGATAAATGTATAATATGGCCCATTTAAAGGGAGAGTTCACCCCAAAATGAAAAATGACTCATCCTTTACTCACTCTCATGCCATACCAGATGTGTATGACTTACTTTCTTCTGCAGAACACAAAGATTTTTAGAAGAATATCTCAGCTCTGTAAGTCCATACAATACAAGTGAGTGGTGATCAAAACTTTGAAGCTGTATTTGAAAGGCAGTATAAAAGTAATATGACTCCAGTGGTTTAATCCATATCTTCTTAAGTGATCCAATCAGTTTTGAGTGATAACAGACCCAAATATGACTCCTTTTTCACTGTAAATCTTGACATCAGCAATCTCCTTGGCAATTATGATTTTAAGCTTGATTACATTTCCTAGCACCATCTAGAGCTCTGCGCATGTGGCAAGCACTAGGAAGTTCAATCAAGCTTGAAGTCATGATCATGCCTGTTGATTGCAATGGCAAAATTTACAGTGAAAAGGGAGTTATATTGTGCTCTGTTCTCAGAAGAAAAAAATTCATACACATCTGGGATACTGTGAGTGATGAAATAATTTTCGTTTTTGGGTGAACTACTACTATAATTGCTGTGCATCTCATCAGTGTAAATAGAGGCCTTATTGATGGGATAACTGCAATATCAATTAGGTTTAAAAGAACTCTATCAGCTCAGTGGTATCCCGCCCATGCACAGCTCCACAGTAAGCATCACTTAGCCTGTATACAGGAAAATCAACCTCCACAGTCTCTGTTCTGGGAACTCATTATGAGGTAAATGCCTTTCTGTGGTTCTGTGGTAATTACAGGATCAGTGAAACAACATGTGAGGTCTCATCAGCACTGCTTCATTTGCACTAATGCTTTTTGTTTTGTGTCAGTATCGTCCACCATTAATGTCTGACTTTTGAAATTGTGAGTCAGGAAGTCGAGCAAAAATCATTCCAACCCACTAATACAGTAGTTTAGTGTAATACGCTTACTGACCAGGTGGTGTCAACACTGTATTCCTATATATAATATTATTTCAATTGTCCTGCATGTTTTTCAAGCTAAACATTTCACAAAAAAACGTCAGATTTTGAATAGTAAAACAACAGATATATTGTGCAAAGTTAAGACAAAAAGTATTTAGACACTTTCTTGTTTTCAAACTTTGTGGAACATGTCTATAGTTAATGTGATGAATTACACCCATGGTTACTCTGCTCGGACACCTGTGTAGACTTGAGGGGAACTGACTTCATACATTCACCTAAAAGATCTGGACACCAGCTGGTTGAAAACTGGTTGAACTTGGTTTTATATTTAGTATCTAATGCATGCTACTGTATGGGGAATGTTCTGTAATCCTGATCCTGTAGGTGTTACTGATAGAAGAATGTAACAATGTTGCAAAAATGCAGCTTGCAAAGATAATCAAACATACTGTACTGTACAGCATCTTAGCCTAACACTCAGAGAAGAGCTGCTGTACTTGTTACAAAAACTAAATTAAAAGAGCTGAATCTGCTTCAGTGGATAAAAAAGGTCTTCACTGCACCATGATGAAGGATAATGGCAAGCTTTCTCTGTTAATCTGACATGGGTCAAATCAAGGTTTAGTTACCAAAGGGCTAGTCAATGGACATGAAAGCAATCTGGTGGACTGGCAACCCAATTATGAATATGTTGTTGCTGCTAGGTTATTGCTTCTGCTTGGCACAAGAACTAAAACACACTATGAAAAGCTTTGACTCAGGAAAAGTTCCTGTCCAGGGCAAAGTTCCCCCGCATATTGTTTTTGTGATGGTGGATGACCAAGGCTACAATGACATTGGGTAAAATGGCTCAGAAATCCACACGCCTGTGTTGGACCAGCTGGCTGGAGAGGGGGTGAAGCTGAAAAACTACTACATTCAGCCCATCTGTTCCCCATCTCACAGCCAGCTCATGACTGGACGGTAAGAACACTGCTATCGATAATAATACAAAATGTAATGATTATTACTGTACATAAAAGGATATCATACTTGAATCCATTGAAAGATTTTCACCCATACATTTCAATATAATTTAATATCGCATTGCATATGCAGTATTATTCGCTGTTCTTCTTTGTGGAAACCGAAGACTCCATGGAAACCAGATTGGAGTTAGTCTATGTCTGTTAGCTTTGAGGTCATCTATATGCTAGTGTATTCCTAAAAGCTGACAGAGTTACTTTTTGGCAGATAATTTATTATTTTTGACTTTGAGGAAAAAGGACCAAAAATATTGATGACTCATCCTGCACTTACTGACGTATTAAAATTTTTGTCCAATCAAATGCTTTCTAGAATGAGCATGTACCACCCACTAATACCACCTACTTCTAAGTAGCAAAATCAGGTAGCAAATCATGGTTTACGGCTTTGATGTAAACTAAAGCCCTCTGGCTTTTTTAAAATCTTTTTTAGCCCTTTGATTTAATGGGTCTGTCCTAAAACTTAGTGAGCTGACTCGCTGTCTACTGCCTACAAAGGCACCTGTCTTCTGTGGCAGCATCCTTGCTGAAATGATGCCTCATAAGAGACCGATTTGGAATGCTCTACATCTCCACGCAACATTCAAATAGTGCTCCTCACGCAGTGCACGGGACAGTCGACTCACAACTGATTTCAATACAGGCGACGTGAGGGAAACAACACGATACTCTGAGCATAAATACACAGCACACACACATTTTGGGTAAAATTTTTTGTATCTTATTAAACTGTTATTTATCGATCATTTTTAGTATTGAATGGTTTACAAGTATATTTATAATCTAAATTTCTCTCGCTTTGTCTGCCATTTTGGATTTATTTTTCTGCTGACCTCATCACGGTGCATTCTGGGATTGCCTATCCGGGTAAGGATACATACAATTCTACCTTAGAATTTGGCCAAAATGAGATATCTTAGGAGGCAGTATAATTTACATACCAAGCTTTTGGAACAGCCTTCGCATCGGGAGCGTGCCTATGATGTCCTCCAGAGGACGCTCACTGGGTTTTGGAACAGACCTGATATGTCCTGCCCCAACTTCCTGTTTCAATAGAAAATACGCCAACACCAGAGAGAAAAATTTCATGGGTCTTTAAGTTCAGTGAACTTATGGGTACGGACTCCCTATGCTTTCTCCAGCCCACTGTCCTCCATCTTTAAACATCTATTACTGCAAGTATCAGATTTACACCGGGTTTCAACACTCGATCATTCATGCAAGCCAGCCCCTCTGCCTGCTGTCTAACATACCAACACTACCTGAGAGGCTCCAGCAGGCTGGCTACAGCACCCATATGGTAGGGAAGTGGCACCTGGGTTTCTGTCAGCCAGAGTGTCTGCCAATAAGTCATAATTTTCAAAGCTTCCTCGGCTCAGTGATGGGCAGCAGTGACCATTTTAACTTCAAGAGCTGTGATGGTGAAGAAGCCTGTAGGTTCGACCTGGATGATGGACACCGGCCTGCCTGGGAGCTGAGTGGGAATTACTCAACATGGCTTTACACAGAGAGGTGAGAGACTGCAAATATGTTTGACCTGTTAAATCATTCTGAGTCACTTTGACCTAGAAAAACATTTTAATATTGTATTTTGTAATTGTATTTGTACTACAATGATTTATACAAACCTTTGTGGTAATTTGGACTGATTTAATATTTGCAGAGTAAAAGACATACTGAGAAGTCATGATCGAAAGAAGCCCCTGTTTCTGTATGTAGCCCTCCAGGCTGTGCACACACCATTACAGGCTCCTGCCCACCTCCTCAGATGCTACCAGGCCCTTGGGAACAGACCCCGCCGCCACTATGCCGCTATGGTAAGCAGAGTAGACAAGTCAGTACGGGAGATTGTCAGTGAGCTGCAGAAACAAGGCTACTACGACAACTCTGTACTCATCTACTCTTCAGACAACGGGGGCAAACCACTCTCAGGATGCTGTAATTGGTCCCTGCGTTGAGGCAAAGGCTCCTATTGGGAGGGTGGAGTTCATAGTCGCCGGGGACTGGTTCCCTCCGCAGATAATGCCTGGAGGTCCGCAGCAGTGGCAGGGCATGGAAAAGAGATGAGACCAACGAGGGAAATCTGTCTGGCTTTTCAGTGTCACTGCTGATCCCTTCAAGAGGGCAGATTTGGCTGAGGCACGGCCTGAGGTCGTCAAGCTGTTGTTGACCAGACTTGCTGAGTACAACTGGATCGCTGTGCCTCCACGCAATCCACCTGACGATCCAATGGCAGACCCACAACTGTATGAAGGGGTCTGGACTTCCTGGCTAGGTCAGGATGAGACAGGAGATGAAGATGATGAGGATTCAGACAGCGGCAGCAGAAAAGGCAGATACAAGAGTATCTGCAGAGTCTGCAAGCTCAGATCCTTGTTTAAAAAGGACTGCAGCCACATGCAAAGGGCTGCTTTGTTTTTGTAGTCAGTGAAGGGACAGCGCTTGCATCAACAAAGCTGCCTTACTACTGTCTGTCCATTCCAGTCACAAATAAAGGATGATCTGCGGCCCCATTTACACCTGGTATTAAGATGAATTTTGGGTGATCTGTTTGAAAGAGGACACTGCTAAAGTAAGGTGTAAATGGGGTTCAAACCGTTTTGAGATTTGTCCAATTCAGCCACATTTTGAGGAGATCGAAAACACGTGACCACATTGGGCTTGTAGTGTAAACGCTCATCCGTTCAAATGTGTTCGAACAGCTGCGAAGCACCACCCACTCACCTGTCAATCAACCACTGTGTTAAGGCCATGTCCACACTAATACATTTTTGTTAGAAAATGCATTAATTTAGCTTTGTTTATGCCTCACATCCACAGTGTTTTCCTCCACCGAAAATTAAGCATTTTGAAACGCTCTCCATTACCGCATTCTTATGGAAACTGTGTTTTCAAATGAAAATTGATTAGTGTGGACATGGACCAAAAGAAGAGTTTTTAAACTTTGCCAGTTGTGTGATTTTGAAAGAAATTAACTGTCCGATCTGAAAATGTTAAAAAGCACATTCATTGAGACTTTACGGAACTTCTTCAGTGTGCCTGATATCATCATGCAGATAGATTAAATGCAAGTATAATTGGGAGAAAGAGTGTGCCATTTTCTTTCATGCTTTTCTTCGTTTATTTTGTTACTTTAGTAAGTCCCCTAGGGGTAGGACGCAATAAAAGTAAAGGGAGGTGTGCTCCTCACAGAACTGTCAAACCAAGAACCCCAAAAGACACAATCATAGATCTAATATTTGTTTTTATTGGAAGTAGATATTTTCAAAGATGTAAAATAAGCTGCAGGTATTTGTCTTCAGGGTGACCCTTGGCCCAAAATAATAAACAAAACAATCTAGAAAGAAAAAGAGAAAATAACTGACCTGAAGGAGGAAATAAAAATAGAATTAAGCTTACCTAACTTCACTAACAAAAACAGAACAAACAATATCAAATAGCAGGGAAAGTCACCCCTAAACAAATAAATGCATAAAACAGAATCAAACACACTCAACAGCAAAAAGGCACAAAAAAAAAAACATGGGACGTAACAACCTTTTATAATTCAGTAATCCACCGATATAGAGATTAATGTATCATCATGAAATCAGAGACCCTCCCTTCGAAATCCGAACACAGGCGGTCAAAAGATATCTATATCACGAGCAGGTGTAAACAGTGATGTGTCTCGCCTGTCCACTTGCCTGTTTTGGATCACCCAAAACGTACCTAAATACCAGCTGTAAACAGGGCCTGTGTCACACTCGCACTATACGTGCACTAATGGCTTATCTTATCAACAAAAGAAACAGTGATGTTGACATCAGGAACACAGAAGGATGTTTGTGTTTTTCACACTTGGTGATGTAATTTACCCAACCCTCTATCAGAATGTTATACCTGCATTCTGCTATTTCACCATAGCATGGTGTTGTGTAATAGTATTTTTTTACACAATAGTACAGTGAAAGTTAACAATTTTGATTGTGGTCTTCTTTTGCATTCAAAGTTAGCACTTACCAGGCATAAGTATATTAGAAAATGTCCATCTCTGTGATGCAATGGACTTTGCTGAAGAGTGTGGAGATCAGAAGACCGGCCATTATGTGATCTAGACAGGAACTGTCAGGATTTGATCACGTGTCTCCACGAACACTTAAAGGAGATAATATTGTGTCTTATTAGATGATCCAGTTATTAGTCCACAGAAAACAATATTAGTAGTGGCATTGATTTGATTGGTAATTAAACGGCACTTACATTGTTCTTCACTTGTTCTTGGTTAAGTGTTTTCTTATCCACCCCCTAGTTCACTTTCTCTCATCTATCTGTTCTTTCTGTGACATGCCTGTACCTTGCACTCCTCCTCACGCCTCTCTCATTCTCCTACCTTTTGCTTTAATGCTTGTGCAGTTTCCAAGTTTGCTCTGACATAGCCCACTCACACTTCTTCATTGTTTCTTCACATGTTCTCCTCCACCTGTTCCTTGTCCTCTTGCTTTTTTGTTTGCGAGTAGATCAGGTCAGTGCAGAAGCAAAAGAGAACAACAGAGCAAGGAAACATGAGATAGATATGGTATGTTCTTTTATGAAATGTATTTGAGGAGGAGGAAGATCACTCTTGGAAATGAAGGCTGTGTGACTTCCTATGAGCCATAATTGGCTTGTTCATCCTCTTGTTTCAAGAGAATTAACCAAATTCATGAAAGGTGTGATGAAATGCGCTCGGTATTGTGGACTTGATGCAATATCGTGCTTACGTTCTTGTGTTTGCTTCCTATGTAAATGTTTTTACCCCAGTGTCATTGTATTACAGAGCATTTCCTGTGATATTTGCATCCAAGTTACGAATTAATTGATGCACAAAATTTGACTATTGTAAAATCTAATGAGAATAAAGCAGCGTTTCCATTCCATGCGTTTAAGAGAACAAATCATCATTTGTAGGAAATCCGGTGCAAAATAGAAATAAAATGGAATTTGAAGCCTCTGTGGCCTTTAATAAATGTTATTAATCACTTGGGGTTTAGAGCACGCAGACAAAAAGCTCTGACGAACTTCATGAACTTCCTTATGCCTGGAAGCGAAAGATTGTCAGACGGTAATAGTACTGTAAAAAATGTTTGTAATTTTAATGGTAAAAGACTGTAAAAATGCTACAGTAAAAAATAAAAAATAAAAAAATAAAAAATTGGTTAACGAGTAGTTACCATAAAATATATACGTTACATTTTTTTATATATATTTAAAAAGGTAATACATGTAGTTTTACGGTAAAATGTTGTTAAAATTACATTTTCTAAATGTAAAAAGTATGATTTTCCTGTATAATTAAAGGTTAAAATTGATATTATGTTTAACAAGAGAGTACATGTACTTTTTTTACGGTAAATTATTGATAAAGTTAAGGTAAAAAACAGTAATCAGGCGTTCCCAGAATTCCCTGCATGACCCATTACATTTCATTATATTTTATGGTAATAGTTATGTAATATCAGTTATGTACGTTGGGGTGTTCTGTGTTATATCTGATGTAGTTTATTTAATGTTTATTGCAAAACTTTAATTTCACATGTGTTACCTTGATGGTGTTTAGTGTTTGTGTGAGTGACACAGCACTGTCTCTACATGTTCATTGGTCATTGCTCCTGGGCCTCTACTGATGAACTTCATGTCATCATGTGCTCTTCTGTAATACTACGGTGATTAACAATGCATTATAAAGTGAAAAGCAGATTTACAGTATACAGTTTCAGAAGGTTAATATATTAAGTTTATCATGTAATAATATAAATGACAGTACTGCACCGTAAAATATTCCTTAAAAACAACAGTTTTAAACTGTAAAATTGACAGGTTGTTCTGTAAAGTTGTTTACATTTTTACTGTCTTTTTTACATAATTATCCTGGCAACCGTAGCTGCCAGTTTTTTTTTAACAGTGTAGACAATCATTTTGAGGACAGGCTTTATGTCCGGCATTTAAGAATAACCAGAGCAACATTTCAGAAGCGATGATTGTGATATGAGTGATTTATACTATATATTCACATGGCTTGTTCAGGCAAAGTCACATGACTTTTTTGATTCCTGTATAAATTCTATAGGAATATATTCGATAAATGTGTTTCCATCGTAGTTTATGCAAATGTCGTCTTATCGAATAAAAAAATGTGTCCACCTCAAGCAAGTGTATACGGTTTTTACGTGCATTTTCAATATTTTATTCACATATTGGTGTTTCCATCCAGCATTTAATGCAATATCAAAAACATTTGCATAAAAAATATGTGTATGGAAACCCAGTGTTCCTATAGAATCCAAAAGAAACTTATGTAATGGTCAAAAAGGTTTAGGAATCCAGAATAAGTTTGGCTAATAGTGAACACCGTAAAGATAATGTAAAACAGATGTTTAGTTTAAAAGTTACACAGCAAGAATTATTGGGATCTTTTGTTTCTTGGCTGTTCTTGTTTTACATTGATTAAACCATGTTTCAAACTGACAGATCTGCCCCTCCTTGTCTTTGTATTGTCAATTTTTTAATAATACTGTATTAATTGGGTGTTATTTTAGGTGTTCAAACTCAGATGTAAATCTTTTGTATACTCATCACAGGTCATAGTCCAGAAGCCATTTTTGTTTCCTGTTTTTATGTGCCCATTCAAAAGAAGGAAAGAAAATTCAGGAATTATCAGGAATTAGCATGGATGTATTGATACAATATAACAATCGTTGGAAGGACTTCAGCTTTGGGTAGGATTCACAATGGGTTAGCCCAGAGAGAAAGAGAGAAATCCACCATCCTCCCTCACTAAGGACTGTATGAGTCATCCTGAATACATACTGAGTTTGGCATCTCTTTTATAGAGTGTACCACATATAATTTGTCCCTACTACCTGACAGATATCAATGAAATAGGTGTCCTGAGAAATCACTTAGGTCTATGTGACAGCCCTAGGCTCTGTAAACAACCAAAGAAGTCGAGATGTTTTATATCAGAATAATCTTCTGCCTGTGAATCATTATGCATGTTCAGGTTTTTGAAGGGTGGGGTTTTGGAAAGAGGCTGGAAGAGGTTAGCAAAATGGCTGAAATTACTCACAGCAGCACCTTTAAAGCATTTCAGTAAAATGGCCGTGCTAAAAGCGTTAGTGTGTCTGTTTCACAAACAAATAATGCTGTGGTACCAATCATCACTGCAAGGGGCAGCAGGCAACTTATTACAGACAAATTGTTATTATTAAGATGATAACTGTACCAATTTAAAAACAGTTGTGTAATAGTGTATTACACTGTAGTGTAATACAAAACATTTGCATCAAGCCTGATGAACTGCTCTTGATATTTAGCTTACTTTGTGATGCTTTGGTTGATCTTCAATTACACAGATGATGTGATAATGTGGGCAGACCATGTGACATGACCTGACAGTGCTGATAAGTCTTTAATTTTAGTGTAGCTCAACTGTAAATGCAAAATGAACCATGGTCACCCATGTACAGTGTTTAAATAACAAATGTTTCTGTAGATGCTTCTGTATCACACCAGTGATTAAAATCTATACTGTTAAATGTACAATCCCAGATCACTTTATATCAATACATGTTGATAAAAATATGGTACATAATAGCTAAAGCAGCACATTTTAATGTGGAACTGATGCTGTTTGGCAAGTGGCCATCCACCCTTGGCAAGCCCCCTATGCTGCTGAGCTCATGCAGTGAAAGTGAGTATACCAAAATGTGGCTTTTCCCAGCATAAGGACACATTCTCACACACAGCCCACGGTTCCTTCCCATCATAGCACTGTACACAGCATCATTCCAAAACACTACGCAGCAACAGCACTACAGGAGCACTGCAATTAATAACAACCCACACCTGCTCTGCTCTAATTAAGCTTTCATATCAACCTGCCTCTGTGTAATTACAGTCCCTGCACTTCTCATGCTTTCATTTCTATTCGGAGTGTTTTGCTCCACAAGGCTGACCATGGAAAAAGAGAGAGCATTTAAAACCATGAGACAGTTTACTCCGGTGAATTGTTACTAAATTTTTACATTCTTGTTCTAAAGAGTGATAAGTGTCTGCATAGTTTGCCTAATGGGCCATACCTGAGGCAGAATTGCATAATAGTAAGCATTAAGAAATCAAAAGAAGTATAACCCTGAAGAGTTTTTTTTTATTTATTTTTTTATCCTATTTGAGAGGCTGGGGAGAAGGAGCAATGAGTGAGTGGGTTAAATATCTGTAAAAAAAAAAAACAAAACAAAAAAAAATATATATATATATATATATATATAATGGCCATCCACTATATATATATATATATATATATATAGATATAGATATAGATATAGAAAAGGGGGTCCCTGCAGTGCAAATACTCATGTGACTTTGTATAAAAACTCTGGCATAAACTCATTATATTTATCTAAATGTAACACGGCAGCATTTTTTTAGAGAAGGCTGCTGACCTTCCAGTCTTTTCAATTTTATTATCATGATGTATACAAGCTGTAAAATTAAAAATAAAACTAATATTTTGAATTAAAAAACGTTATTATTTGGGCCCTAATCTTATGTTTTGGAAAATAACAATGAATTAATTTGAGGCATCTTTATGTTCTTGTTCAAGGCAATTAGTGTCAATGACATGGCACTCATGTTTTGTCCAGATCTATTAAATTATTTAAAAAAAATTTTTTGTTAAAAATGCAATTCACAAAACAATCACTTAAACACACCTCTTCTATGATGAACATGTTTTCAACTTCTGAGTTCAAAGTCAAGTGACATTTTCCTCTGGCGCATAAAGTCAGAAATGTCACGTGGTGTAACTATCTTATTAAAAGCTGAAATTATTGAAAAAATAAATGTTTGTCCACCAAATTGAGTCATATGGTGTAACCAACAGGTAGGCAGCCACTAGCCAGGTTGTCATGTGACAAAATAATAATAATAAAAATAAAGTTTTAAAAAATATAACATATTTAGAATTGTTTTTGAAAAGGCACATTTTATTCAGGTCATATTAAGTAACCATGAGAAAACATCTCGAGAAAAAAATAATATATATATATTAGTGGCCAAAAATATTGGCACCCTTGGTAAATATGAGCAAAGAAGGCTGTGAAAAAAAAATCTGCATTGTTTATCCTTTTGATCTTTCATTCAAAAAATTCACAAAAATCGAACCTTTAATTGAAGTAAAAAAATTGAAAGAGGGGAAATATCTCATTAATAAATATATATTTTTCTCCAAAACACATTGGCCATAATTATTGGCACCCCTAGAAATTCTTATGAGTAAAATATATCTGAAGTATGTTCCCATTCATATTTCACACTTTTTAGTGCACCTGGGTGACTAGGAACATGAAATTGTTCAGCCATGACTTCCTGTTTTACAGGGGTATACACTACCAGTCAAAAGTTTTGAAACACTCATTCTTTATTATAATTTTTTTTTTCTTCACATTTTAGAACAATAGTAAAGTCATCAAAACTATGGAATAACATAAAAGGAACTATAGGAATTATGTTGTGACTAAACAAAATCCAAAATAAATCAAAACTGTGTTATATTTTAGCATCTTCAAAGTAGTCACCCTTTGCCTAGAATTTGCAGACATGTACTCTTGACATTTTCTCAACCAACTTCTTGAGGTATCACCCTGGGATGCTTTTTAAACAGTATTGAAGGAGGTCCCATCTATGTTGGGCACTTATTGGCTGCTTTTCTTTATTATTTGGTCCAAGTCATCAATTTCAAAAACTTTTTTTCTTTTTTTTTTATTACATTTAGTTTTATAATCAAATAAATTAATATGGTGGCACAAATGTATTTTTGTCTACAAAACTAATTTCAAACATTTAAGAATACACCTTCAGATCAAAAGATTTTAAAGATCATGAAAAACATTTCAGTCAAGTGTTTTCAGTCAAATTTTGACAGGTAGTGTAAATACGAGGTAACCCACAGGCCAAATTCCCTTAAACATAAATCACAGTGGGTTAGACTAAAGAATATAGTTCTGATGTGTGGCAAAAGGTTGTTGAGTTTCACAAAATGGTAAGTGGCTGAAAGAAAATAGCCAAAGCATTGAAAATACCCATTTCCACCATCAGGGCAATCATTTAGAAGTTCCAATCAACTGGAGATGTTAAGAATCAGCCTGGAAAAAGACGTGTGTCTATATTGTCTCCACACACAGTGAGGAGGATAGTTCAAGTGACCAAAGAATCTCCAAGGAACACAGCTGGAGAATTGCAGAAATGAATTGGGTCTTGGGGTCAGAAAGTCAAAAACAAAAACAAACAAAAAAAAAACAAACAAAAAAAAAAAAATCAGACATCTACATCATCACAAGTTGTTTGGTTAGGGTTTCAAGAAAAAAAGCCTCTGCTCTCATCCAACAACAAACTCAAGCATCTTCAGTTTGCCAGACACTACTGGAACTTCAAATGCGACCGGGTTCTATGGTCAGATGAAACAAAAATATAGCTTTTTGGATGCAAACACCAGAGATGGGTTTGGCGTACACAGAGATGAAGTACCCAATGCCCACGGTTAAATGTGGTGCAGCATCTTGAATGTTGTGGGGTTGTTTTTCTGCCAGAGGTCCTGCACATCTTGTTCGGATACATGGCATTATGGACTCTATCAAAAACCAACTGATAAAAAAATCAAAACCTGATTGCCTCTGCCAGAAAGCTTACAATGGGCCATGGTTGGATCTTCCAGCAGGACAATGATCCAAAACAAACATCAAAATCAACACAAAAATGGTACACTGAACACAAAAATCAAGGCTCTGCCATGGCCATCCCTGTCCCCTGACCTGAAACCCATAGAAAATGTGTGGGGTGAACTGAAGAGGAGAGTCCACGAACATGGACCTCTGAATTTGAAGCATCTGTAGAGATTCTGTATGGAGGAATGGTCTCAGATCCCTTGCCAGATGTTCTCCAACCTCATTAAGCATTATAAGAGAAGATTCAGAACTGTTATCTTGACAAAGGGAGGTTGCAAAAAGTACTGAATGAAATGGTGCCAATAATTATGGCCAATGTGTTTTGGAGAAAAATATTTATTTAATAATGAGATATTTCCCCTGTTTCAATTGTTTTACATCAATTAAAGGTTAGATTTTTGTGATTTTTTTTTAATGAAAGATTAAAAGTCTAAACAATGCAGATTTTTTTTTCACAGCCTTCGATGCACATATTTGGATGCCAATATTTTTGGCCACTACTGTATACACTAGCGGCCAGAAGTTTGGAATAATGTACAGACTTTGCTCTTATGCAAAAGAAATTGGTACTTTTATTCACCAAAATAGCATTCAACTGATCACAATGTATAGTCAGGACATTAATAATGTGAAAAATTACTATTACGATTTGAAAATTTTTTTCAGAACTTCTGATCGCTGACAATCACTGATCACTGACAATGATGAAACTGCCTACAGAGAGGTGGTGCACACTCTGACACGCTGGTGTCAGGAGCACAACCTCTCCCTCAATGTCAGTAAGACCAAGGAGCATGTGGTGGACTTCAGGAGAAAAGACAGAACACAGCCCCATCAATGGAGCACCGGTGGAGAGAGTCAGCAGCTTCAAGTTCCTCAGTATCCACATCACTGAGGAACTTACATGGTCCATCCACACTGAAGTCATTGTGAAGAAGGCTCATCAGCGCCTCTTTTTCCTGAGACGGCTGAGGAAGTCTGGAATGAACCACCACACCCTCACATGGTTCTACATCAGCACTGTCGAGCGCATCCTGACTGGCTGCATCACTGCTTGGTACGGCAACATCACTACCCTCAACCGCAAAGCCCTGAAAAGGGTGGTGCAAACTGCCAGACACATCACTGGAGGTGAGCTTCCCTCCCTCCAGGACATACAGGTGCATCTCAATAAATTAGAATGTCGTGGAAAAGTTCATTTATTTCAGTAATTCAACTCAAATTGTGAAACTCGTGTATTAAATAAATTCAATGCACACAGACTGAAGTAGTTTAAGTTTTTGGTTCTTTTAATTGTGATGATTTTGGCTCACATTTAACAAAAACCCACCAATTCACTCTCTCAACAAATTAGAATATGGTGACATGCCAATCAGCTAATCAACTCAAAACACCTGCAAAGGTTTCCTGAGCCTTCAAAATGGTCTCTCAGTTTGGTTCACGAGGCTACACAATCATGGGGAAGACTGCTGATCTGACAGTTATCCAGAAGACAATCATTGACACCCTTCACAAGGAGGGTAAGCCACAAACATTCATTGCCAAAGAAGCTGGCTGTTCACAGAGTGCTGTATCCAAGCATGTTAACAGAAAGTTGAGTGGAAGGAAAAAGTGTGGAAGAAAAAGATGCACAACCAACCAAGAGAACCGCAGCCTTATGATTGTCAAGCAAAATTGATTCAAGAATTTGGGTGAACTTCACAAGGAATGGACTGAGGCTGGGGTCAAGGCATCAAGAGCCACCACACACAGACGTGTCAAGGAATTTGGCTACAGTTGTTGTATTCCTCTTGTTAAGCCACTCCTGAACCACAGACAACGTCAGAGGCGTCTTACCTGGGCTAAGGAGAAGAAGAACTGGACTGTTGCCCAGTGTTCCAAAGTCCTCTTTTCAGATGAGGGCAAGTTCTGTATTTCATTTGGAAACCAAGGTCCTAGAGTCTGGAGGAAGGGTGGAGAAGCTCATAGCCCAAGTTGCTTGAAGTCCAGTGTTAAGTTTCCACAGTCTGTGATGATTTGAGATGCAATGTCATCTGCTGGTGTTGGTCCATTGTGTTTTTTGAAAACCAAAGTCACTGCACCCGTTTACCAAGAAATTTGAGCACTTCATGCTTCCTTCTGATGACCAGCTTTTTAAAGATGCTGATTTCATTTTCCAGCAGGATTTGGCACCTGCCCACACTGACAAAAGCACCAAAAGTTGGTTAAATGACCATGGTGTTGGTGTGCTTGACTGGCCAGCAAACTCACCAGACCTGAACCCCATAGAGAATCTATGGGGTATTGTCAAGAGGAAAATGAGAAACAAGAGACCAAAAAATTCAGATGAGCTGAAGGCCACTGTCAAAGAAACCTGGGCTTCCATACCACCTCAGCAGTGCCACACCATGCCACGCCGAATTGATGCAGTAATTAAAGCAAAAGGAGCCCCTACCAAGTATTGAGTACATATACAGTAAATGAACATACTTTCCAGAAGGCCAACAATTCACTAAAAATGTTTTTTTTTTTATTGGTCTTATGATGTATTCTAATTTTTTGAGATAGTGAATTGGTGGGTTTTTGTTAAATGTGAGCCAAAATCATCACAATTAAAAGAACCAAAAACTTAAACTACTTCAGTCTGTGTGCATTGAATTTATTTAATACACGAGTTTCACAATTTGAGTTGAATTACTGAAATAAATGAACTTTTCCACGACATTCTAATTTATTGAGATGCACCTGTATCTCTCTCTCTCTCTCTCTCTCTATATATATATATATATACACACACACATATAATGAGTCCTAAGAAGTTGTCAATATTAAGATTTTACTTTCAGTTTCTTCCAGGCAGTAAATCGTTCTCGATTTGCCACACTGCAATTAAAATTTCTTAAATGTCTTGATCCTCCAGATTGTGATAATGATTGTGATACTCTCCTGCAAGAACAGAACGAGCACCGATAATTAAAAACTAAATAACGCAGAATGCCAATGAAGTGCCCTTTATCCAGCTGAAGGTTAGATATTGAAATAATTTTATGAATTTGAGTTAGACCTCTATGATTCAGCTTTTGGTCAAGCATGTGCCAAATAAAGACAACTGACCAATGCAGCACCCCGTATGAAATGCTGGCGACACGACAGACAAGGCTAGTAGAACCCATTAGAACAAATGCGGCTCGTGCGATACCGTTCTGATTTTGTCGCGTCGCGTGCTTGAACTCAAAATGAGCTGTCACTTCCACCTCTTTTCTCGTCGTAGACGGAGAAAATCTCGCGTGGCTGGCTGTTTTCTCTGTCCACCTCCACCGACACACACCACTTACCAGCTGCACCTCTCTCTTCCTTCTCCCCCACCTCCTCCTCCTTTCTCTCTCTCTCGCTCTTTCCCTTTGAGTGAGCGCGAGATCTATCGAAACCTGAGTGAGGCGGTCCCGAAGACAGCAGAGAGGCGATATCCTCCTCGAGCGCAACATGGCTACAATTGTAACCTCCACCAGGTTTACAGACGAATATCAACTGTACGAAGATCTCGGAAAGTAAGCGACCGCACCGCTGCATTTGTGCTACGCGTTGCACACATATACCCTGTCTGTCTCTCTCTCCACCCGCTTCATTGTGTCTAATTGTGTTGCCTGTCTAGTTAAGTGTGTTGACAGCAGACTACACTCAGAGAGACATGTAGCTTTTCCATGTTAAAAAGGCAGTGCAACCCGCCCGATTTAGTCTGTGAAACATTTGTTGGCGTTATTAAGTCTCTGTGTTCACGACGCTCGTTTCTGTTTATCATTAGATGCGTTTCCTAACATCTCACTCGCGCGCTACAGGGTGCTTTCAAAGCCTTCGTGTCGTCAGTTTGCAACATGTAATTCGACATAATTTTCGACAAATCTAGCCGTAAAAGGACATACGTTTGAAAGGGAAAACCTTTGAGTTGGAGGCGTTTAGCTTTGTGATCATCGCCCGTGTGTTTGTTTTAATGCACAACCAAACTTTTACAGCATTCAGCAACATTATTCAAATGATATGATGACTTCTGTCACGCGGGACGATGGGCTTTGCTGCAGACTTGTGTAACGAGAAAATTGGCTGCGTTTTTGAGCATCATATGCCACACCGTCATTGGGTGGTTGATTACATTTGTTGCCAGTTGTTGTCCAGCCGCCAAAAGCAGTAACACGAAATAAAGGAAGTGAATATGCTGCAGTAGTTGTCGCCTTCATGCCGTTTTGGTTATGAAATGTCACGTAGTATGTGTGACGTTAGATAACCAGCTCCATTTGGTATTTAAGCTGTTGTTATTGTTCAACTCAAATTTTAAGGAGTAGCGTGCGTAAAATGCCCCTATTACCTGACAGAGATCACATCTTCCTTTGTAAACAGCCATATAGAGTCTGACCGCGGCCCGTTCATGTTAGCCAATCAGAAATCTCGGTGGCGGCTCTCTGCCAATGGCGTAAGTTTGGGTTGGGGCAACATGTTTGACCAAAACAGTGGAAGATGTGGAAACCTGTTTGAATTTTTTTTATTTGCAATTGCGTTTGGTGCTGACATTTTTTGCAGTATTAGCCTAAAGGCCAGTTTATACTTTTGCGTCAAACCTACGCTGTAGGGTTCGCATTTATAGATCTGCATTGGTGTGTCTGCGTCGTTATGTTACGCCTTAATTTCTGAAATAAATGTACATTTCATAAATAAACAAAGGCAATGCAATGGTATTCGTTGATTCTAAAGTATTTATTACATTTTTGAAAAACTGAAAACAAAACAGGTACATCAAAGTATATAGTATTTAGGTAGGCCTACATATTATTTATTATACATGTTGTCTGCCATGCAGAGAAAAAATAAATCGGGCATAAACTGTATGATTGCTTTTGACTCACTTAAATAATGTGGCATACTTTGGCTCTCCGTGCTGAAAAAAATAATAAAATTAATCAATAATTGCTTGCTTGACCAACACAAAATGGGTGTCGTTTAAAAGCTTAACATTTTTACTATGCATTTAGGCAAAATAACCAACTCTTAACAGGTGCTTTTTTAATCTGCTGACAAATTAGAAGTGTTCTGTTTTCATAATTTATGAATTATGATTATTTACACCATAGCCTACTGGCAAACATACGGTCATAACATCATACAGATTGGAAAGTTCTGGATTAGAATATGACAAGTATTGTTTCACTCATACCTGATATATAGAGTTAAAGACCAGAGAAAAAAGATTAGATGTAAACATATATGTCTTTTGTCGTGTTTTCGCTTGTTCATATAAAACAGAATATAAAAACAGCAGATGCTCGCAAAAAACGAAACGGGTCCAAACACAATGTGACATGATCACTGATCAGTGGATATAGATGCATAGATAAAATAATCTTGGAGAAAATGCACCGCTACCTCTGAAAATTTCTTGTCATGCCTGGGGGGCGGTCTCTGGTAACACAGCGGACCAATCACACCTGTTGTTGTCGATGCGACACACATTTACATTTTTGAAGAGGTGCACGTCAGGCTACGGCGTAGGTTCGACGCAGAAGTATAGATCGGCCTTAATGGTTGCTGATCGCACAGTGGTTGTCACTTGCATTGGCCTCTAATTCACAATTTTTAAGAGTGTTGGTGTGCAATGCAAAATAATTATCATGCCCTTTTTTGAGTAGCACATTTAATGCTGAATTTTTATCAAGTGTAATGTCCTTACATTCTCCCTTCTGGTTTTCTGATTTATTGGTGTATTTGAATTCTGTTTTTTTTTTTTTTTTTTCCTTTATTAATATTTACTTATGTTGACATGTATTTCTTTTAAACAGGGGTGCCTTCTCTGTTGTTCGGCGATGTGTAAAGAAATCAACCGCCCAGGAATATGCTGCTAAGATCATCAACACGAAAAAATTGTCAGCGAGAGGTAAGGTGCTTCTTTCCGCTGTTCCATTGGTCAGGTCGCTGCATTTGATCAGCTCTAATGTCCTCCTAAAATATAAAATTTTCTGTTAGTGTCAACACTTACTTGAAATAATTAAAGCTATGTCTTGTGTTACAATTAAAATGTATTTAAAAAGATTTTAATGCACTTTCTCTTACTGTAACCACAGACATTTTTAAAGATCTGTATGTTGGCACTTTTTAGTGTGTGGGATAGAGGTGAGCTGTATGACCAAAATCTTGAGATTTAAAAATGTTATTGTATGAGCCATATTAAAAGCTGTTATAAAATGGCTGATAGATGGTCTGCTTTAATTTTGCAATACTCCATGCTTCTTTCCACATGTAAATTATGTAAAGCAGTCCAACCCCCTGATAGCTGCAAAATTGTAAATGGTATAGCAAAATATTTACCGGCGTCTCTTTAAAACACTACCTGGCCAAAAAAGGTGGCATAATCTAATGTTTCATTGGACCGCTTTTAGCTTTGATTACGGTGTGCATTCATCGTTGCATTGTTTCAACAACCTTATGAAATGTCACAACATTTATTTCCAACCAGAGTTGCATACATTTTTGGCTGAGATCTTGTAGTGATGACGGGAGAGTCGAACCACTCCGTAAAGTCTTGTCCAGCACATCCTAAAGACTTTCAGTGGGGTTAAGGTCAGGACTCTGTGGTGGCCAATACATGTGTGAAAATGATTCCTCATGCTCCCTGAACAACTCTTTCACAATTTGAGCCTGATGAATCTTGGCATTGTCATCATGGAATATGCCGTGCCGTCAGGGAAGAAAAAATCCATTGATGGGATAACCTGGTCATTCAGTACATTCAGGTAGTCAGCTGACTTCATTTTATTGGCGCATAACATTCCTGAGCTTAGACCTGACCAATTGAAGCAACCCCAGATCATAACACTGCCTCCAGAGGCAAACAGCAATTTTTTTTTTTTTTTTTTTTTTTGACCAGGCAGTGTATATTCTTTCTTTATCTTGGTTGAGTCACAACTCAGTCAGTGATTATCATTGCTAATTATCCTGTTAGTGAAGATGTGCAGTATATTTGAGCCCCAGCCACTGCTGCATTTCTGCTGCATCAAAAACAAAAGCAGCAGATCTGTTTCAGTGGGCCAGACACTCTGTGTACCTGTCCTGTACTTGATGGTATCACGTTGGGCTATCTTGGGTTGAACTGATTGAAGTATTTTAATTAAATCACTCTTTTGGATAATCAGCTATGGATGAGTACATGAGTACTTGGAGGTGACAGCAATGTTTGATCATGAAATACATTAATTGTGCAACTTTAAACTTTGCATGTGTTTTTATTTTTTTATTTTAAAACATTTTACTTTGAACAAAATATAAATGGGGCTTCATTTTGTGATTTGTTACAGTGGCATTTTGGGTGGTTGTTGTTACAGGGGGTGGCAATTTGTGTCAGCAGTGTATATGGTGACTTCAAGTCTGGGGAAGCAACATTGGTTACAGTTTGGAGAGGATTAGAGGGTGTAAGCAGAGGATGCATTCTTGTGTTCAAAAACAAGTAGAAGGAAGTTAAAAAGTTGAACTATGTTTAGCTTGACACTACATTTTAAAAATGCAATATTCATGCTGCTGAAATAAATGACAAGACTCAATGCAACAAACCAGTTTCTTAACAGTCCAAGTCAAAAGAGCCCACTTCCAAGTGTATTTGGTCCCTAGATTTGGCTTGAGTCATTCCTTCCATGTAAGTCAAGGGGATTTTTTTTTCACCCAATTTATCATCCACTGGCAAAAGTTGTTCTTCCAATTGCTAAGAAAAGTAATAACACTCCTCCTCAACAAGCTGCATGATTTGAGGTAACATTCGTGCCCATAGCACAAACAGTGCAGGATGAGCTACGTGGCAATGTGTAATACTTGGGGTAAGAAATTTGTTCATAAGTTTGAGCCCTAACCCCAAGTATGAGCAGTTACAATAGTGAGGCTTGCCTTAGCTAGCACCACTAATTACATGCCACATACAGTGTTTCAAGCAGCTTGTTATCTCTCATTAAGCATTCACTTTTTTCCAGTCAAACTGTCTATCAAACAGCCATATTTTTCCTGAAAGGCATCTGGTGTCTTAATCTTTTTAATGAAGATTTTACTGCCTTTGGGAATTTGTTTCAGCATCTTAACTATAAGGTCTAATATAAAATATCTTTCCTCTATATTTGCAAAGCTCTTTTGTACTTTGTTGCCATTTTTTAGGTGAGGCTGTGTGAATACGTGTGGACGTATTGAAAAGGCCACAGATGGAGACCTAATTGTTCTGTCAATAGACCTTCAAGCTGAATAAAACAGACCCTGTTCTCCTTATGTGTGTGTTTGTGTGTACACTACGTTCCCATGGATGGCTAGTAAACAACATATTTATTAAAAAGATCAGTGGTAAAATACGCTGGCTACCACCCCTGGAGTTCGCTAGTTCGAATCCCAGGGCGTGCTGAGTAACTCCAGCCAGGTCTCCTAAGCAACCAAATTGGCCCGGTTGCTAGGGAGGGTAGAGTCACATGGGGTAACCTCATCGTGGTCGCTATAATGTGGTTTGTTCTCGGTGGGGCGCATGGTGAATTGAGCGTGGTTGCCGCGGTGGATGGCGTGAAGCCTCCACACGCGCTATGTCTCCGTGGCAACGCGCTCAACAAGCCACGTGATAAGATGCGCGGGTTGACTGTCTCAGACGCGGAGGCAACTGAGATTTGTCCTCTGCCACTCTGTCACTATGCGACCACGAGGACTTAGAGCGCATTGGGAATTGGGCATTCCAAATTGGGAGAAAAAACCCCCGCCAAAAAAAAAAGATCCTTGGATAAAAAACAACAGGTAATTAGATCAGCAGATATTGGTGACTCTCATAGGCTTCCTTTCAAGTAACCTGGCAACTGTTTTTCTTCAAACTCTTCATCATGCTGGCTGGCACTGCATTAAAAAGCAACAGTGCTATTCATCTGGTGGGGCCTACACAAGTGCCAAAGCCCTCTCCCGCTAAATCTTCCCATTCCCTTGGCCTTTATCAAAGCCCAGAGACATCTCTTGACATGCCAACCTGTTAACAGACACATATAAGCTATTATCATCTCTATGCCATCATTTGCTCTGTCATCTTTCAAAGGCCAGGACAGCCTGCAGTTATTCATTCTTACTATCTTTATACCTCAGTATTTTGAGCAGTGTTTATCAACTGCTTTTGCTTTCAGACTCAAATTTTATATTTGGCATCAGTTGGCGACCCAATACACTACCAAAATTGTTAACAAAATAGTAAACAAAAATGTGCATCAAACAGTCTTCAATGCAATGTCTTTAAAATCATACATTGAAACTAGACAATATTAACATGAATTGCAGAAACCCTGATCTGTTGCATTTGCTGTAGTAGCATAGCTTTGTTATGTAACATATTCCTACATAGTTCCATGACCGTGTGCGGTTTGGCTGTCCTACACATTATTAGGGTAGCATGCTTGTCTTTCTGTCTGTGTGATGGTGGTGAGTGGTGCAGTCCAGAGCAGTATGGAGCCTGTGGCTGAGATGCAGGCATTGCGAGCACGCAGACTGCGTGCTGTGTTGATGTCAGAAAACGCATGAAACACTGCTGAATAATTGAAGTGCACAGCCTGCCATAGTTTTAAATGGAAAAAGGGGCTATGACCTTCTCCGTATATCACCACTTTCTGCCTCTCCACCTCTCTTTCCTTATCTGACCTCACTCAGATCAGCTGCGGCATCGCAGCCATCTGTATTATCAGGGCTCTGGAATGCTTCCTCACTGCTCACTGGAGGCCGACTGGCAGAGGCCTGATAAACGTAACAGCACTGGTGTGGTGAATCTTTAATGGAACAAACTGTGAATTTTTAATGAACCTAAGCCAAATGGTGTATGTGTGTGCACAAACAGGGGAAATAGAGAAAGATTGGATGCCTGAGTGTGCACTGGGACACATTTAAAAGAAAGACAGAATTGTGAGCATGTTTATTATTATTGTGCATGTCTCCGTGTATGTATCAGTGGAGGGAGAGATGGTGGTGCACTTATAATTTTCAACAACGTATGTTCCCATTCTCCCTTCTCTTGGTAAAGCATCAGCACCTCTGGACAATAGTGAGCAGGGCTCCAGACAAAAAAAAAAAAAAAAAAAAAAAGACTGCAGAGACTTTGACTCCTAAACTACAACATTTAGGAGCCAAATGACTGTTTTTGATAGACAAATTACAGAATTGCTCAATTTAGATGGTTGTTGAGAAGTAAGAGAAAGCCGAAGAGAAGACAGCTGATTTTGGCTCAACACTGTCTCCAGCTAATGTCGAGAAGCAGCACCATTTTGGAAAAGGAGTACATGTGTAATAAGTGTGAGAGGAGAGGCTCTAAAATGCTTTCTGGTGAAGAACAATGACAGCTTTGTCGATGCCTTCCTTACTGCGCTTACTGTGGTAATCTGATTACTATGGAATGACCATGGAGTCACTTCTCTCTACATTTAAAGCATTAGAACAGTATATGTACCAACCTCCTGCACACCCTTCTCAATTGCTTTGAGTTCCACTTTAATAGTGTCACCACTAGTGGTTGACCAATAGATCGCAGAGGCCGATTAATCGACCGATATTCTGAATTTTCCTGTTTGGCCAATTTGTTTCTTGAGGGCTCTGAGTATCGTCTGCTTGCATGTTAAGCGTCTGAGACATGTAAACAACCAGTCATGGTTCGTTTACTTGTTACAAGCCATCTTGTTACTACAATAATAGACCGGTGTGCAACACAATGTCATTTAAACGGTCTGCATATCAGAGCCGCGGCAGAAGCGTTTGAGCTCATAATGTTAAAGTGCTCGCCTGTTTCCTCTCTCAACAGTTCCCTGTAACTTTTAACTGTCTTGTCTAATGATAAAAAGGAAGTCTGCAAATATGCTCATATCTTGTTTAAACAGATGTAATAAACCAACCTCACACAACTTCAGCAGATCCAGCATCCTGTGGAGCGCTCATTTATTTGCCTCTAAAGCACGTATTCTATCAGTCTCTCCTCAGCAGTTCCCTGTCACTTTTAACTTTCTTTTCTAATGATAAAAGCCAAATATCAATAAAACTTCCATTATATACCGTCTGCAAATATGCAGCTATCTTGTTTAATCGGATGTAATTCACGAACCTCATGAAAATCCAGCGGTTTCTTACCGTCGAGTGCTCGTCTAATATCTTCCTCTGAAGTGCGTATTCTATCAGCCAGAATCAAAACTTCAGGATCAAAAGTTCCTTTGATTCTCAAATCATGACGATCAGTCCATGACAATCCAAGCAGGCGATCCAGACCGTTTAAACTGACCGAGATTGTTGCTTGCTGAGTGCAACTTCAAAGTAAAAGCACTTCACGTGTGCTGTAGGTAAATGTCTTATTCACTATGCACTATATGTAAAAAAAATAATTGTTCTTTACTCCCCAATTTTGCATGCCCAATTCCCAATGCACGCTGAGTCCTCATGGTGGCATAGTGACTCGCCTCAGTCCGGGTGGCGGAGGACGAATCTCAGTTGCCTCCACGTCTGAGACCGCCAATCCGCGCATCTTATCACGTGGCTTGTTGAGCGCGTTAACGTGGAGACATAGCGCATGTGGAGGCTTCACGCTATTTTCCGCAGCATCCACGCACAACTCATCACGCCCCCCACCAAGAGCGAGAACCACTTTATAGCGACCACGAGGAGGTTAAACCAACATGACCCTACCCACCCTAGCAACAGGGCCAATTGGTTGCTTAGGAAGCCTGACTGGAGTCACTCAGCACGCCCTGCGACTCCAGGTGTGGTAGTCAACATCTTTATTTGCTGAGCTGCCCAGGACCCTATATGTATAATTAGTTTGATTCGGTATTTTTTGAGAAAATGCGATTGCTAACGTGGACATGCCATCCATGGTTGCTGGACTACTGTGTTTACTGTTATTTCCTTCTTCCTAATATATTAACAATTTCTTCATGTGCAAATAAATTACAAAAATATGATGACTAAACAGAAATCAGAAGAAACTGCTATCTACTAGTGCCCGACCGACATATCGGTCCGCCGATATTATCAGCCGATATTAGCCTTTCACTGATATATCGGTATCGGCGTAGATGTTTACTGATATGCGCAGATATGAAAACTTTTTTTCAGAAAATATAATGCAGAAAACAATGCTTTATAATTGGTGTCATTACGTAGTTTGTCCAGCAGCGCGCGCTCCAACTCAATTGTTTACAGAGCTGACTCTGAGCTGACGGTGGCTCTGCAGACAGGGAGGATTTATGCGGTGTCTTCACAGTAAGTTGCAAACTAGTTTGTGAAATACATATTGGAAAGTTAATAAACAATGACCCCATAATTTTCCCTTTTCAATATAACTAATATAACATTAACCCTGTCCCTGACAACCATGTCACTCATGTCTGTTTGCTGTTAGCCAGCTGTAGTTTGTCAGTGCAGTCAGTAAAGTAGCAGATTGAAAGGTAAACATCAGAGCATCTTTTTGCAGCTCAGCAGACAACGGTACGGTGGTGGATTGTGTCTGTTGAGTGTTAATTTTACGCTACGTTGTTAGCTAGTTGGTGAGATGCAATGCTAGTCCATCTTTTGCTCTCTGTGACAATGAGCTTATAGCTAACTAGCTAACCACGTAGCTACTTTCATTGCTTGTGAGCTGAGTGGAAGCTAATGTGTAAACATGTATTCACAAAACTGTTTTGTTCAGGATTCACAGTTTGGTACCCCCTTCAACCGAACAATTCCAGTCGTTGCATTTATAAAATGTAATATTTAAAAGTCTGGTTTTCCACCATTGAAAGTTTCCCCTGAACTTGTATAGCAGAATACGGTGTAACACCGCTGCTGTATTGTATTAATATAGTCAGCATTTGAATAATACTAAACATACAGTACTGATGATTTTTAAGCTATTTATTGTATTTCTATTTATTCTTTATTTTCTCAGTGTTCATTTCTAGAATTTGTTGACAATGTATAATAATAGTCAAATATTCTTTGATAAAAAGTTTTTTTTTAAGAAAGCAGCCTTCTGAGTACCTTTGCATAGTCATATCGTTGCAAAATTGGTGAACAATCCACACAGAAAAGGTTTTCATTCCAGCTCTAAAATTAACTATATCGGCCACCATATCGGTAATCAGTGAATTTCCCCCCTCTAAAATCTGTATCGGTTTCAAAAATCCCATATCAGTCGGGCTCTACTATCTACCATTTAAAATACAATATAATGTTTTTAAATTATTTTTTACAAAGTTACAATTTTGTGTGAAATTAAGTAAATAAGAATTTATTGATTATTTTTTTATTATTTTTTTTTGTAAAATTTTTTAGCAATTTTACGTTATGTTAAATGGCTATGTTATTTACTATATTAAATTAAATTGTGATATATCGGCATTGTATCAGCCTACTGGCCACCTTGCACTTCTGGATATTGGCATCGGCCATTAAAAAAACCATATCAGTCGATCAGTAGTCACCACGTTTCTAGTAAGCTTGGATAAACTTGTTGCTAATATTTTATTAAAACAATTTGAGAGTAAAACCGCCTTAATTCATCTCGGACTTTAGGATTGTTAATGACGTTTCTCAATCATTTTCTCAGTCCTATTTTGACAAGTCACAGTAAAACAGGATTTCTTAGCAGTGCTGTTGAAAGTCGATTTCCTCTGTGTCCAACTTTTTACAATATTTGCTTACCTTGACAACACTTTATAGATTAAAAGGAATGTTCTTGGATCAGTGAATATCAACGTATCCCAAATTTACATAGTTTATGGCAGAAACTCAGCATTAAATTAGCTTAATTTGCTCATGACATGACATACTGAGGGGTGAACTCACTAAACCACTGAGCCATGGAAAGCAGATTTTAGTTTATTTAAAGGGGATGCTTGTACTACATTTTTTAGTGATTATGGCAGCAGTAGTTGTCACCAGATCGATTGTGTGTGTACTTGTGTGTGTGTTATGGGACAGGTAGCAACAAAGTACTAACACTGTAGGCCTAATTTGCATTTCATTGAACTGGCAGGTGCTTGAAAGATGTTTTAAAAATCGACTATAAGATGTCAACACCATCAACACAAGTCTTATTAATTTGTTACAATTTTAATGGTCCCAAAAGAGGCTAAATTTTATTTATGTTCTTGACAGGGTCTGTGAGATTCACCCATGTCACCCACATCTCTTAAGCAGTCTGTTACAAATGCAATCCTAACAATTTGCATATTAAAGTTTGTTTGTAATTTTACAGCAGACACCCTAAAAATTCCAACACCCCTGTATACTCTGTATTATGACTCTTCTCACATGTTTTGTTGATTTTCATGAAATTGTGAGGAATTTAGTGGCCACTTACACTTACAGATCAATAGAGTTCTGAGTTCAACCAGTAATGAACCACATTTAATATAATCACAAAGCCCACCTTCCTCCTCCACACAACCAAAACACAGGCCTGTAGTGCTATTTAAACATCAGACTCTGTAAAAAAAAAAAAAAAAAATAATAATAATAATAATAATTTTAACCATCGAGTGTTGCGCAACTTGCGCTGTATTTTAAAAGGACCATAATGTATTCTGTGATATGCATATGACTGTACCATGTGGCTCTCTGTGCAAACATGGACTCAGATAAACACCATTACTCAGATGGTTGACTCATTGTTTGCTAGACCCTGCATTATTTGTTCATAATCTATGCTCGAATCGCCACCTCTAAGCTGTGTTGATGGTGAACCAAAAGAGTAAGTGAAAGCTGGCCCAGGTGTCTAAAGTTATGATCAAAAGACTTTGGCCTGATAGTCTTCACTCACCTGAGAAATTGTGAGAATGAGATCAAACAGGCATTTATAACATTTTATTATGTGCCATCCTTCCACTAGAAAATGTAGTCCCTGACATATAAACTAATGTAGTTTCACTCTGTGAGTACTGTGCAGTGATGTGCACACAGTAGCTAGGTGAATGGTAATGTGTATTTTGATATGATTGGAACGCTGTAGTGACCAATTAGCATCCAGAGCTGCATGCTATAGTTGTCTAGAATACTTGTCTTCAGTCTTTTAATTTTCTAAAGAACTATGGTAGTCACATAAGCACATGTTATTATGTGATAGTTTTGTTGGTATTCATCATTGTCACATGTATGCTGAAAAATCGGTTTGGATTCAGATTTTATAGAGTAGAACAGCTCCCATAATTCCTGAGAAGCACATAGAAACACTGCACAGTAATGCCGCCTGCAATGGGGATGACGGCAAGACCGTCCTTTATGGAGTTTTCTCGTACTCTTTCGAGCAGTGGTAATGGGGATTTGTCCAACCTGCTTTGTTTTAACTGCTTGGAATCCTCAGGTGTCTAAAGCGCATAGCAAGATAATCCCTGACTGATCTGAGGGAGACATAGTGACACCCTCCATCAGCAGATAGTCTGGTGCGGGGCAAAGTTGCAGCTTAAACTCATGCTCTTACACACAAGCATGTCAGCGTACAAACCCGGATTCCCTTCGCTTTTAAGAGCATTGAGCTTATGGGAAGGTTTTGAGTTTGCATGCTTTGTAAACATTGTTTCCATCAGCCCATATTTGGATGTTTTTGGGTTTTACACTTAGCTACCTAATGAGGACTGCAAAGAACCTTTGAAGTGGTTGTTGTGGTACTGGGATATGTTTTCTTTCTCTATTTGGAAGGATGTGGGAAAAATCAATATTTTACCTCACGATACTGTATCAATATTCTAACACCAATAATCAATATTTTCAGTTGCAGTAATATTTTGGGAAAAATCAAACATAATGTGACATTAGAACAACAAACACACAATGATTTATATTCGACCATAATGCAAGTGTAGAACGTCTAGAACTTAAGTATATATAAAATAATTTTGAATCGCAATATATGTAACAAAGATCATAGACACACTGAGTGCATTTACATGCACACCAATAGTTGATAACTACCAAAAATCAGTTTGTTTAAAAAATGCAAGAATTATTTTTGACATGAGACTTGAAATAATTGTATTTTTCTCTACTTTTGATGTAAAAAGTTAAACAGGCATGCATACAACACTTATGCACATTGGATAAGCCAGTAAGAACACTGGTAAAGGTGTTTGCATGCAACGAAAAATCACGATCATGCATGCAAGCGTGCTCACTGATTCCCAGCCCTAGTGTGGGGGGCATAACAGCAGTAGCACTCTTTATAGTTTAAGCCAAGAGGTTGTATGCTAACTAATTTGATCACACATTGAGAAGCAACCGAAAGGTGTTGTGTGCCAATCATCTTTAACGTCACTCTCACATACACAGTAATAATAACTGTTGCCAAGAGTCAGTCAGAGAGGTAACTGAACCAGCAGAACCAGAAAGGATCACATCCCTGGCATGTTCGTGAGAGCAGTCTTATCGGGAAGTCATTTAGTTTCATTAGTAGGTCAGTTCCGTGTGACAGTTTTACTGTCCTTCACTGAATGCACACATACACACCCTTACTAAAACAAAATGGGTGTTTATCTTTTAGTTGTGATAAGTTTTATTTGTCTTCTCTGTGTGTGGTAGCGACAGTGGAATTTGTGTTTGTGGTTGGACTGCTCTAACTCCATACCTCTCTCCAAAAATGTATGCAGTTGAACATTGAAATCAGTCAGTGGAAAGAGTTTTGGACTGAAATCGCTAGTATGAGTATTAAGATGAAGACTAAAATAATTTCCCGTGGTTCTGAATGCTTAGAAATCATACTTGTTTGCTCAGGCACTTATTGAATCATCCCCTGAAGCGGTCATCGTTTTACCTTATGAAGTTAATTCTCCCTTTCCACTAGGGATGTGCAAGACTAGTCGACTAAATGGTTCTGATGCTGCTAGGCGACACTGGGATTACTAGTTGTTTAATATTTCCCCCCATTAAACTGATCATCATTTTTACACATTTACGTTTGGCTTTATATTTTTACAGAGGCTGCTTTTAAATTGCTGTCATATTAATGTTACATATTTGAAATAGAATTAATAATACAAATATTATTTTAAAAAGAGGATATCTGAAGCAGATACAAAGTTTCATTTCACCTCAGGCTGCGTGTGCTTCTTCCCTCTCTCACTCACGTCACGTGCAGGAAAATGTCCTCTTGCGAGACAAGCAAACTCAGCAAAGTAGTTATGAAATAACTTCGGTGGTGGTGCGGGAATTGGATTTCCAAATATTTGAAAGTCTTTATGGATGTTTTCACATTTGAGTCTTCTTTACATCTGTGCATGCTTGTACGTTATTTTTCCGCCGAGCGGGCTTTTTCAAGTGCAGGATAGCAGCTTCAGGTGAGTCAAGTCCCATCTTTCACCGGACCATGTCGACGTGTTAATTTTGCTCATCAAAAAATTTATGCTTTTGAGTAAGTAGCCTAGAAAATGACTGTTTATTTTCAATGAGGTTCCAACTGCTTAACGGGTTAAACTATCTTTTATTCTGTGCACGTCATGTTTAGAATACATTAGGTTTATTGTAGGCTACATCACAGGCCTATTTTTTTCTATCCTATGGCTACTTTTTTAAAATCTTTTTTTATTTGTATTTTACATCGTGACTGTTATTGGTTAACGTTCTTTACCGAACAGCTGTCATATTAGATCAGTGGCTAATGCACAACAGTACGTCGTGAAATACGTGCAAATTTTCAGTGCATTTTATTTCTCTCATAGATTTGGCTTAGTCTACCTGTTAATTATTTTCAACAATGTCCTTACTGTTTTAATATGTTAAGTAACACTTACGTGGTGAATTCTGTTTAGAACAGGCTGGGTTGCTCTATTGGTCCTGCACTATTCATTCAATTGTTTTCAATAAATATGCCTGTTAAATATTCGCTAACATTGATTCAGTGAAAGCGTGTCATGTTCTATATTTAATGTACAATGATCATAATACAAGGCAAGCATGTCGCAGATAAATGCCCCTTTTCAGTGGAATTTAGCTTCGAATTTGGAATAGATTAAGTATTTGAAATGGGTCGCATAAATACATTTTTTTGACTGTTTTCTGAAGGTTGGTTTCTTTTTAGACTAGTCGACTTCAAAATTTCCATTTAAACTTCAGTGAAATTAGTTGTTCAGCACATCCCTACTTTCCACAACACCAGGCCTTGATTATGCCACTGATATACTGTACACTATACTTGATCCACAAACAGCTGGGAGAGGAATCCAGCAGGCTTGGCTCTTTTAAACAAAATGCTCCATGAAATTAGTCCATTCAACTGAGTGGTAAAATGAAGTCTTCAGATGTCATATGATAGCTTTGTGTGAGGAACAGACCAAAATTCCAGACCAAAAGTCCGACTTGAAAATCTTCCAGACCAGAAAATCTTACCCTCTGTCAAAGCTCCCAAATCTCCCTTGGTATGATAATACACATTGCAACAGATTTGACATCAGAGACTACAAACAACATTGGTCCTTGCATGTCTTTTAATCACAATGTTCAAGCTTGATATTTGGAGCTGCAAATTAGATATGCATGAATTGATTGACACAAGTATTTTCATTTAATAATGACATAAATTTGGTCTCTTTCTCATGCAGAACTTATGTATGGCTCCAGTTCACATAGATGCAGACATATAGTTCATTCATTATCTCTTACAGAACATCAGCTGAAGTACAGAGCAGCACTCAACACTGCACGTTCAATGTACTTTTCCTCTATCATCCAAAAAGCAAGTTGTAGACCTAGAGCCCTCTTTGCTATGGTGAACAAGCTAATTCACCAACTGGTTCAGGACTCACACAGCTCTGATGAACTTTGTGACTCATTTCTGCTCTTCTTTCAAGATAAAGTTGTTTCCATTTACCAAACATTCACGTCAACCATTTCTGAAGATGCTCTGCACGAATGTCTGTCTGAACACCCTATCCACCCTTTCTCCTTCACACCAACTAGCCCATCATCAGTCAGTGATTTAATTTTACATTCCAACTAATTATCCTGTCAGTTGGGCCCTGCCCCAACCTCCCTTTTTAAACACTGTGAGTCAGTCATTTCGGCACCTATTTTGCATATGATAAACACATATCTTGCATCTGCCATTGTTCCAACTGATCTTAAAATTGCCGCTGTTACACCAGTCCTTAAAGGTCCCAACTTAGATTCATCTTCCCTCTGCAACTATTGTCCTATTTCTTACCTGCCTTTTATATCTGAACTTCTGGAAAAATGTGTAGCCTCCAAGTTACAATCACATCTTGCAGCTAATAATCTCTATGACCCTTTCCAATCTGGTTTTCGCCTATTCCACAGCACTGAAACTGCTCTCTTGAAGGTTTTTAATGATCTCCTCCTCTCTGCTGACTCTGGATTTCTCAGTATTCTGATCTTGCTTGACCTGAGCTCTGCTTTTGACACTGTATGCCACAAAACACTCCTTTCCCGACTTTCAGATATTGGTATTACTGGCACTGCTCTATCCAGGTTTTCTTCCTACCTCACTAACAGACAATATTTAATGTCGATTAAGAAAAACAAATCCTCTACTGCTCCTCTCACTCAGGGTATCGCCCAGGGTTCTGTACTGGGTCTACTGCTGTTCATAATTTATTTTCTCCCACTAGGTCAGATCATCCGTCGTCATGGTCTCAGTTATCACTGCTATGTGATGACACCCAGATTTATACATCTGCACGTTTTGATGAAACACATGCCATCAGCTCATTAACTGCCTGTATCAGTGATGTAAAAAGTTGGTTAAACAGTAATTTCCTCAAATTCAATGATGACATAACTGAGATCATGATTTCTGGGCCACAAACACTTATATGAAATATTGACATTTGTGTCAGTATTGATGGAAATCTGACCAAACCCTCTAAAACCATTAAGAATCTGGGAATTACTTTTGATCCATCTCTTACTTTTGAAGCCCACATCAGAACCATCACTAAAACTGTTTTCTTCCATCTATGTCACATTGCACGACTTCGCCCCATTCTCAGTTTGAAGGATGCAGAATCACTAGTTCATGCTTTCATATCATCATGTCTCAACTACTGTAACTGCCTCTTTACTTGCCTACCAGCTAAAACTATTGCCCGATTACAATACATTCAAAACTCTGCAGCTAGTGTTCTCACTAACACAAAGCACACATTACTCCCATCTTGTTTAGTCTTCACTGGCTGCCTGTCTCATGCCGCATTAAGTTTAAAATTCTTCTCCTGGCATACAAAGCTCTCAATGTTCTGGCACCTCATTATATATGTGATCTGCTGCATCCATACACACCAGCATGCACTCTTAGTTCTTCTGATTCCAAATTGTTGTCTATCCCTAGATTTCGTCTAGCCACATTTGGTGGGAGATCCTTCAGTGTAGTTGCACCTAAACTGTGGAAATCTCTACCTCAGAGTCTCCTTGACATCTCCTTAAGATCTTTAAATCTCAGCTTAAAACACATCTTTTCTTAGCGCATTATCTGTCTATTACTGATTGATGTTTTATTTCCCTCTTTGTAATTGAGATTGTATTCTGAGATTGCATTCTGTTGAAATGTATATGGAGTATAAAGTGCCCTTGAGCTTGTGGAAAGGCGCTAAATAAATAAAACGTATTATTTAACAGAAAATGAAACTAATATCTAATAAAGTCTTAGAGTCATCATAGTACAGTTTGATAAAAATATGATTGTAAATTGTGTCTTAAATAAGTAAATAATAATTTTATTTAGAACCCCAGCGAGCAAGCCGAAGGCGACTGCGGCAAGGAAGGAACACAAAACTCCATAAAATGTTGGTTAATGGAGAAAAATAACCTTGGGTGAAACCAGGTTCACTGTGGGGGCCAGTTCTCCAACAGCATGAATATAATGCCAATATTAGTTTTTGTGTGTAGTGCAAGTCATGGTTTAAAATTTGTAAACTAAGTAAGTGTTAAGGGCCAGTGTTTAAATAAGAAGATTTTGTATGAACTGTAAGATTAATGACAATGTCTTTGAAGTCCATCCTGGATTAACTGCAGAAGTTCAGGTATATGCATTGCCCTTTGTTATGTGGCTGATGTTGGCTTTTGTTGGCAATTTATTGATAGTCTATGTTTTAAGAGTATTAAGAGTCTATGTACTATGTATTAAGAGTGGGAACCAGTAGAGACGATACAATATTCTATCAATATCTGGGTTGCGATTAGAATAATATTGCTATTTATTTTTTATGATTCAGAACTAATATATTGCGATCTTTTACTCACTTGTTTCTTGTTCATCTTCATCGGACTTCGGTGCTCTATGTAACAAGTGCTGAACTTTCTGCTTTGCTTAATAATAGAGCCATAAAATTAGCAGTGTTTCCCAGACTTTTTTGCTGTTTTTACCCCCACAGCATCATCAGTAAGGCTCAAGTACCTCTCCATAGACACAAAACCAAAGATGTGTTTCAGGCTAAGTATCGTTTAGCAATGTCATTAATATTATAATACCCCTTATGAACAGAATGAAAAGATGAAGTTGTCAGGAATGTCATTGTTTTCATTGACAACAACAACAATAAAACAAAATATATATATTTCATTAGTTTTTGATAATTTTAGTCAATTTGGTGGACAGTGTGTGTATATACCATATGTATGTATATTTACAGGATATGGAGGATCTGTATGGACATCTTTACAAATGAAACAAGATAGACTCATTTGGCATTTTGATTAAATAGAAATAATAAAGAAATTTAACAATAAATATTGATTCTTTGCATTAGCACATTCAGTTTTTTTTAGGTAAAATATTGCGTTACTTGAAGTATCAAATTCTCCCTACCTCTACAGTAGATTGTGGTGTATGTAGGCTACATGAGTAAATTGTTATGTGTATATCCTACTTTGTACATTGAACAAAGTGAATAATAAGAGTGAGACAGAGTGAGTGGTTTTTGTAGACCTGTGGCACTATTATTATAAAAAATTGTTTGATTGTTCACAATCTTCTTTATTTGACATTGTCCAGTTATTATGAAGTGGGATGCAGGCCTTAAGAGCACACAATCTGTTTGACTTTTCCATTAGCCACTACAGAAAGGCCCCCACATGCACACATACACACATGCCTCTTTAAACCTAGTGAATGATGGAGAGATGAGACAGGAGTGCTGGAAGGCATATGGGTGGAAAGAAAGCTCAATGATGTGGAAAAAGTAGCCAGGTGAGTGTTACCATGGTGGCAGGAGTGGATATGATGTGTGTGCACTCAGACAGGTGCTCGTCTTTGTCCCCTTACAGTCCTGTTATAAGTAAAGCTCTAAACAGTGGATTAGTCGTATGATGGTGAGGGATCAGAACTTTTTCAAAACTTTTGACCGGTAGTGTATGTTGGCTTTGAATCCATCTTTGTACTAGTTTACTCCATAAAGTTGGCAAAATTAACCAACCTGGTCTCATAGGAAAGACTCTATATATACATTTTAAAAAAACTTGTTATATGTATCTCCAGGTACAATTTGCTGCAGTTTCCAGGTGAAATGAACACTAGAGGTGCTACAACAACTTTGTGTTTCATTCACTTTCACACAAATCACGACGATAGCAGCTGATTATGACTTTATAAACATGTATTTTTCACTTTATTACTCGCACACTGCTATGTTGTTATCGACACACTCTAACGCATAATTTGAAATACGAAAAATTTTAACACTTGTATTACAGACACACCTACATCTGCACATTCCAAAATGATTAGCTTGCGTGATAGCTCACCTCATAGAGAGTAGGACTTTGGACTCGGGATGGGAGAGCACAGTTCAAGACCAGCCAAAAACGCAATCTGACATATGAAATGGAAGCAACATGAAATTATGTGGTTGCTTCAGAAAATGTGCTTTTCATGATGCGTTTGCATTTTAAAACATTATAGCAGGGATCGGCAACCTTTTTGCAAATGCTTTTCAGCTTTCACACAAAAAAAGTTCTGCTTTTCAGCAATCATTAAACATTCAGCAACAGACACGCAGTGTGCCCTATCGTTCTCACTGTGCACCGGGTCGTTCTTATCTCCCCCGTCTCTCACTGTAAACACAGAAACAGTAATTACCAACAATTCATCTCAGGTGAACCTCCTTACCGCTTCCTCTCTCCCCAGATGGACATTCGACCACGCCCTCGCCTCCACATATCCCCACCGCCTGACTCAGGCCGAGGGAACTGTCCGGTCTGCCCAATCCCCCCCCCCCCCTTTTTTTTCTGAAGAGGAAGTCCGCGACAGCCATCTGCGCCCCCGGTCTGTGGACCACATCCAACTTAAACGGCTGGAGCAGGGCATGGTCTGAACAGAGGGTGAATGCTCATCCCAACAAATAGTAGTGGAGAGTAAGGACCGCCCACTTGATGGCACTCCTCAATGGTGCTGTACTTCGTCTCTCTCAGAGAGAACTTCCGACTAATGTACATCACCGAGCAATCCTCCCCCTCCACCACCTGGGACAGTACAGCCCCCAGCCCCCTGTCCAATGCGTCTTTCTGCAAAACAAAAGGGAGAGAGAAATCAGGGGAGTGCAGAAGCGGCCTGCCACAAAGTGCATCTTTTACCTGCTTGAAAGCCTGTTGGCACGGCTCCATCCACTGGACCGTGTCTGGAGCCCCCTCTTTAATGAGATCAGTCAGCGGGCTGGTGATGTATGAATAATTAGGCACAAGCCTTCAATAATAACCAGCCAGTCCCAAGAACTGTCTCACCTCCTTTTTGGTTTTGGGTCTCGGGCAATCACTGCGGTTTTATCAATTTGGGGCTGCACCTGCCCATGACCCAAGTGGAACCCCAGATACCGTACCTCCACCCACCAATTGCGCACTTCTTTGGGTTTGCTGTGAGCCCCGCTCGTCGCAGCGACCTCAGAACGGTCCCCATATGCTGCATGTGCGGCTGCCAATCATTATTTTAAGTAATGATATCATCCGGGAGAGAGAGAGAGAGACAGGGGTTATTGGCATGTTAGGGAACCCCCGAGGCCGGGGAACCGGGAGAACGGGACAGGGCGGAAGGAGGAGAAAGACCACAGAGAGAGAGAGTGCTGGGCATGCCGGTCCCCGGATACGCTGCTAGATGGTCTTCTGCCAGTTGTACTGCTTCATCCAGCGACACCGGTCGGTGGCACTGGATCCACTCCGCTGTCCCCTTCGGCAGTCTGGAGATGAACTGCTCCAGCACCATGAGATTGATGACATCACCGACATCGCTGTCCTCCTCAGCCAGCACCCACCGCCAGCAGGCGTCACAGAGCTGTTTAGCAAAGGCAACGGGCATCTGATTTCGCTCAGCATCAGGGATCGGAACTACTGGCGGTGCTCTTCTGGACTGCGGCCGACCCGCTGCAGGATGACTTTCTTCAACACAGGGTATTCCAGGAGGTTGGCGACTGGAAGTTGTTGGGCTGTGAGCTGGGCCTCCCCAGTCAGCAGCGGTAGGAGGTGGACCGCCCATTGTGCCCATGGCCATTTCAGAGCTTTGCCGTATGTTCGAAGAGCTCCAGAAATGCTTCTGGATCATCTTGCACCCCCATCTTAGCAAGCATTACTTGGGGGGTCGTTGCTGCCGGGGTCACGGTGGGGTACTAAGCTCTGCGATGCCTGTTGGTCCCCCTCTTGGCCTTGAAGGAGCGTCTCAAAACGCTGTTGTTGTTCCACCTGCAGATCCATGAGGGCCTGGTGTTGGGCCTGGTGGATGCTGGCAAGGGATTGGAAGACTTCCTCCAGCTACGATGACGACTCCATAGCAGCGTATCCTTCCTCCTTATCCCGAGTTTCGGCACCAGTGTGACAAGTTCGTTTGTCGGGCAGATAAAACAGGAAGCGGGAGCCGGTTTCCACAATCCACGGAGTCAGGTTTTAATTATCAACAAACAGCAAACGCTTTTCAGCTTACAAATAAAGTTCCACATTTCAGCAATCATTTAAACACTCAGCAACAGACACACAGTCTCTCGTGTGCCCCTCTCGCTCTCTCTGTGCACAGGGCCATTCTTATCTCCCCCATCTCTCACTGCAAACACAGAAACAGTAATTACCAGCAGTTCATCTCAGGTGAACCTCCTTACCGCTTCCTCTCTCCCCAGATGGGCGTTCGACCACTCCCTTGCCTCCACATTATATTATCAGCATAACAGTTTGAGTGAAATTTTTTTTGCAAAACCCGATCATTATGATATAATCACGAAGATGCATATGAATTTTCACAGAGCATCTTGTGAAAGTGATTTAATGAAAGAAAACCTGTCCTTTTCTACTAAATGAGTTAACACAGTTAATGTCACAAATTTGCTTATTTGATTACCTATCACAAAATTGTGTGGAATCTTAAATATTTCTTATATTATGTCATTGTTATCATTAGGGCTGCCCCCGACCAAAGATTTTCCTAGTCTACTAGTAGGCGTTAATTTAAGCCATTAGTCGACTAGTCGCACGTTTATGATATTAATTTAATTACTTATATATTTTAGTTTGCATACCCTGGCAGAAATTGTGAAATTTTGGCATTGATTTTGAAAATATGACTGATCAGGCAAAAAAACTGTCTTTTATTTAAGGATAGTGATCATATGAAGCCATTTATCATCACATAGTTGTTTGGCTCCTTTTTAAATCATAATGATAACAGAAATCACCCAAATGGCCGTGATCAAAAGTTTACATACCCTTGAATGTTTGGCCTTGTTACAGACACAAGGTGACACACACAGGTTTAAATGTCAATTAAAGGTTAATTTCCCACACCTGTGGCTTTTTAAATTGCAGTTAGTGTCTGTGTATAAATAGTCAATGAGTTTGTTAGCTCTCACATAGATGCACTGAGCAGGCTAGATACTGAGCCATGGGGAGCAGAAAAGAACTGTCAAAAGACCTGCGTAACAAGGTAATGGAACTTTATAAAGATGGAAAAGGATATAAAAAGATATCCAAAGTCTTGAAAATGCCAGTCAGTACTGTTCGATCACTTATTAAGAAGTGGAAAATTCGGGGATCTCTTGATACCAAGCCAAGGTCAGGTAGACCAAGAAAGATTTCAACCACAACTGCCAGAAGAATTGTTTGGGATACAAAGAAAAACCCACAGGTAACCTCAGGAGAAATACAGGCTGTTCTGGAAAAAGACGGTGTGGTTGTTTGAATAGACTTGAGAAGATTTTTGAACCCCATGATGTGGGTTAATGTTTTCTTTTTTCTTTTTCTTTTTTATTATTGCATTTATACATACAGAGAGACAAACAAGAAATTTAATACAGTGAAGAAAATTACAAATGTATTGAGGGAAAAGACTGCAGTCTCATCACAACTTTTTGTTTAGCCTCCCATTCAGCTCATGAAAACATGCTGCGTGATCATGAGGAAGGATTACATCAAGTTGTAGATTGGAATGCAGGTGCAGAATTTATATAAATAAAATAGTCTACTCCTCTCTCTATGTTGCTGGCGTGCTAGTGATTAGCCCTCCGCATGCTCATGCTGGCACGCATGCCATAGGTTGCCGACCCCTGCACTATAGGTTAGGTTTAGGCTTTGGTTAAGAGTAAGAATGTCTGTTTTGTTCACCTCTTTTATCTGTTAGGACACTATTGGTTAGGTTCAGGCTTAAGTTTAGGTTAGGGAGGCAGGTATGCTTTAATCATTAAAACATCCATCAAAAATTCACCTTAAATCCTCGTCTGATTCTTATCATTTCAATTGCTTTTTGTGCCCCCTGCTGGACAATTCATTGGGAAACTGCAGCCTAACATGTAATACAGCACGTAATTTTGAATTGCAAAAATGTTGCTAAGATCATGTAAATTTCATGAGATCAGGCTGAAATTAACCATTAGCAGATATACACAATTTAAATACAGCACTACAGTACCTACAGAACAAATGCCGTAGTGTGGTGGCTGCAGTGGAATTCAGCTGTCTGTCTCTTTGTAGTTGCAGGGATTCAATTAGTTGAACAGACTGAGACATGGTGGTGCTTTGCTTTCACATATTTTGATATCGTGAGTTGTTTCGGTTATTTATTTTGGCAGTACGAATTCTCGTTGGTATGAGCCGAAGCATCAAATCATACTGCTTTCCTGCAGTACTGGAGTGTCTGTCTGACTTAAGTCATTTTTATTTACTCTGGCTGTTTGGCACACAGTGCTCTTGTGTGAACGTCACTAATACTGAACTGTGATAAAGTGTTGTAGAGGACTGGATTTCATTAAACACACACACACACACGCACAATTTTTTTTATCTTCTCGCTTTTTTGTTCTCCCTGTTATATTTCACAAACATTTTCACAGCATTTATATTTAACACACACACACATACACAGTTCCCCTCAGGCTGTTTCATTCTGTATCAGCTGCATTAATAAGAAGCAACTGGATCTGGTTCCAGTTAGAAGCTGTTTCCTCTGACTGTCCCTTCTAGCAGTGTCACTCCGTTCAAATCACTGTTTGCCCCAGAGAATAGACTGTCTTACACCATCTCCAAACACACCCTGCTCTCACTGCTCCCTGAGTGTGGTGGTAGAAGTTTATATACAGGTGCATCTCAATAAATTAGAATGTCATGGAAAAGTTCATTTATTTCAGTAATTCAACTCAAATTCTGAAACTCGTGTATTAAATAAATTCAGTGCACACAGACTGAAGTAGTTTAAGTCTTTGGTTCTTTTAATTGTGATGATTTTGGCTCACATTTAACAAAAACCCACCAATTCACTATCTCAAAAAATTAGAATATGGTGACATGCCAATCAGCTAATCAACTCAAAACACCTGCAAAGGTTTCCTGAGCCTTCAAAATGGTCTCTCAGTTTGGTTCACTAGGCTACACAATCATGGGGAAGACTGCTGATCTGACAGTTGTCCAGAAGACAATCACTGACACCCTTCACAAGGAGGGTAAGCCACAAACATTCATTGCCAAAGAAGCTGGCTGTTCACAGAGTGCTGTATCCAAGCATGTAAACAGGAAGTTGAGTGGAAGGAAAAAGTGTGGAAGAAAAAGATGCACAACCAACCGAGAGAACCGCAGCCTTATGATTGTCAAGCAAAATCGATTCAAGAATTTGGGTGAACTTCACAAGGAATGGACTGAGGCTGGGGTCAAGGCATCAAGAGCCACCACACACAGACACTACAGTTGTCGTATTCCTCTTGTTAAGCCACTCCTGAACCACAGACAACATCAGAGGCGTCTTACCTGGGCTAAGGAGAAGAAGAACTGGACTGTTGCCCAGTGGTCCAAAGTCCTCTTTTCAGATGAGAGCAAGTTTTGTATTTCATTTGGAAACCAAGATCCTAGAGTCTGGAGGAAGGGTGGAGAAGCTCATAGCCCAAGTTGCTTGAAGTCCAGTGTTAAGTTTCCACAGTCTGTGATGATTTGAGGTGCAATGTCATCTGCTGGTGTTGGTCCATTGTGTTTTTTGAAAACCAAAGTCACTGCACCCATTTACCAAGAAATTTTGGAGCACTTCTTACTTCCTTCTGATGACCAGCTTTTTAAAGATGCTGATTTCATTTTCCAGCAGGATTTGGCACCTGCCCACACTGACAAAAGCACCAAAAGTTGGTTAAATGACCATGGTGTTGGTGTGCTTGACTGGCCAGCAAACTCACCAGACCTGAACCCCATAGAGAATCTATGGGGTATTGTCAAGAGGAAAATGAGAAACAAGAGACCAAAAAATGCAGATGAGCTGAAGGCCACTGTCAAAGAAACCTGGGCTTCCATACCACCTCAGCAGTACCACAAACTGATCACCTCCATGCCACGCCGAATTGAGGCAGTAATTAAAGCAAAAGGAGCCCCTACCAAGTATTGAGTACATATACAGTAAATGAACATACTTTCCAGAAGGCCAACAATTCACTAAAAGTGTTTTTTTTTTTATTGGTCTTATGATGTATTCTAATTTTTTGAGATAGTGAATTGGTGGGTTTTTGTTAAATGTGAGCCAAAATCATCACAATTAAAAGAACCAAAAACTTAAACTACTTCAGTCTGTGTGCATTGAATTTATTTAATACACGAGTTTCACAATTTGAGTTGAATTACTGAAATAAATGAACTTTTCCACGACATTCTAATTTATTGAGATGCACCTGTATGTATCTAGGGTGGGTGACTTGACTATATTACATAATGGTATAAGAAGTTTTATATCATGATAACAGTATACAGTGTATCACAATATAGTTATTTTTTCAGGAAATTCAACAAATGTTTATATATTAAGTAACTATGAGGTAATAGCTGTTTTTGAATTTGAAGTGAATTACAAACTTAACAATGAAATGTACTTAATTTGATTTAGATTTTTATATTTTGAACACTATTGATGCAAACAAAAAGATAAGGTTAGAACAAATGTATAAGTTGCATGAGTGAAAAAAAACAACATACAGTATGTAACACCTGAGTTAAAATCAACAGACACAAAACATAATAAAACTGCTTGTGTTGACTATAAATTCTAATTGGATTAGCCACTTTTAAAGTTGTGGTAAAATGGCTGATATGTGCACACCTGTAACCACACATAAGTTGAATAGAATATTAATGTGCCAAGCTGCGATGTGGCTTGGCAACTGTAAACAACTTTGCTTTGTGTAGTGCCTAACGGCACCTCTTAATGACAAGCTCTGTGTTTTCGCATTACTCCATAATGACCTTAACATAAAGTGGTGCTGCCTCCTGATAGCCATGTAATTATACAGTATCTGTGTACACCTACAATATGTGTATGTATCATTTCTACTGTCGCACTGTATATACTATCATACCTTCCAGCTCTATAAGTATCCAATATATCCATTCCACACATTCAGGTTAGATTCCAAGTACTCTGATGTGGCTGTAGCTTGGGTCGAGTGAGGGGAAGACCACTGGAAAGCACAGACATAGAGACAAAATCGAGACATAGAATAAGTGTGTGAAAGAGAGAGAGAGAGAGAGAGAGAGAGTCAATGAGGGATAATCTCCAGCTCCTGCTTGCTGTTGGCTGATAATTTGAAGCAGAATCTCAGTCCCTGGTCAGTGACGTGTGTGTCCTGCTGTCGAGACCGGTGTGCAGGCTAGTATATCAGCTTAGTATTAATTCTGCCTGCAGTGAGCATAATATGTCATTGATGAGAGAGAATTTGCTGCATCATAGAGGTTTCTCTTTTTCTACAGTCTTCACTGGCAATCTGAAAGAACATTGAAGTACAGGTGTTTATTAGAAATCTACCAGGCCGATTAATCGGTTGACATTTGGCCAATTTGAGATCATTTTTTCTGGGTAAATGCTTAGGCTTTTGATTCTTTGTAAATGAAATCATAGTCAGATCTGCTTTGCCAGCTCTTTTTTTGTAATGGCACTCAGAATGCATTTTTGCACAACAATCAGCACAAGACACTATCTTTGCAGTGTATTTGGAGAGTTAAATAAGTATGCAGTTATAATGATGACATCATCATTGGTTACATTCTGAAACCTGAACATTCTATAAATGTTAATCAAAGTGAGATTTTCAAAATCTAATCTGAAAATTCATAAACCGTTTACTGAAAATCAAAAACATAATCGCTGTATGTTTTTATTATTTAAAAAAATATGTCTGTTTGCCTTTGTAATCTTTAATCAAAATATAATAACTTGCTCCACCTCTGAAACAAATTTACATTTTGGCTGATGTCACATAGGCCTCACGGGTTGTTACTTAATAGCCAAGTGCATTGTTTTAGCAAACTTGCATTCAGGTTTGGTATGAGATGCGACTGTGCATGATCTTTGTAATTCCAAATGAATAGATACCACCCTTCGAATATCCTGATTCACTTGGAAATACATCACATTACGGAAGTAAGATAGGTTTGATGTCGTTGCAGACTTCAAGTTCAGAAATGACACAACTGAATGGGTAATAATTAATTAGGGAAACAAGAGCACATCAGAAAGGGGGTGGGACAGTTTTTGGCAGGGCATGTAAAAGAGGCAGGCATGGTCATGACAAATGAGTCGAGATGATGAGAACACACTGTCGACCAGTGCCTGTGATCGTTACAATAGCATTTGAAGAACTGACCTGCAAAAAAAGAGTGTGAGGGAGAGAGATTAAGACACAGCGAATAGTCCTAGAAGGTTTTTAGCCCATGATTTGTAAACAGAGGATACCAAGGTCAGCGTTGATGAGCTAACAGAGGATGAAAAAATTAGGCAAGCGGGACAGAATGAATGGAAAACCTTCAACAAGGGCAAATTTCAGGGGTGCTAAGGAGAGCCCCCCTCTCCTTAGCACCCCTGAGACTTGCCCTTGTTGAAGGCTTTGTGCACCATGGAGATGTGGGATGATAATTAGATAGAGAAATGAGCAGCCATGCTTGAATTGAGGAGGAACATGAGAATTAGGGAGCCTAGTTTTATGTAAAAACAACCACATATCTATTAAACAATACAGATAAACTTAAAAGAGACTATGGTGCTGGTGTTTGAGTAGGAAATGTGTGTACAAGGGATGTGTAAATTAGGCTACATATTTTCAAAATCGCCTAGTTGGTGGGTTGAGAAAACCGTCGATCAGTTAGAAAAGTCACACTATTCCAAAACAGTCTGAAGGTCTGTACTAGGTTTGGTGCATGTAACTTGAAAGTTGTAGAAGTTAGTGTCAGAAAATGTGGTCGCAGTTTTGGGACTTTGAAAAATCCCTAAACCAAGTTTGTCAAGCCAGCATATTCACTGTTTTCAAACAGATTCCAGAAAACTCCCCAGATATCTTCGATTGGTAGCACAAATAGACAGTCAAACTCACACCATTGGTTGAGCCAGTGTTGCTGTGTCTGGCATTTTAGGTGATAAAGGAGCCTTGTATAATTAGCCTAATCGATCGGATGCGTTTCTTTGGGGGAATTTACATTGTTTTTTGTATGTGTGTGTTTCTGTGTAACGGAAGTTTATCTGATGATCTCTCTTTTTCCTGGGGGTCAGCTGGATGTTTAGGATGCTAAGGCTATGATAAATCCAGCCAACTGGAAAGCTACCCACATCTTGTCCCAGACACCATGTACTGATCTCATAGACTCCTACCAGAGGGCAGCTGGCATTTTGTGCTAAGATTCACCTGCTGAGAGAAGATCTCCATTCAACCCTTCGTTCTCTATACTCACAGATCCAATCTCCCTACCACATCGTCACATGAGCCCTGTCCAACCCTGACACTGATTTGTAGAGAATGTGAATCCACTGTCTCTTTTATGAAGCTCATTGCCTTGAGTGGCTTAATATATGTCTCTGCATGTAGTCAAGTTCATTCTGAGTGCAACTTCTGAAAAGATAATACAGTATTTTATCATATTATAATAGATGATAAGGTTTTGTACGCTAAACAAAAACATAACCACTAGACTAACTCATTTGACATTTACTTAAGGAAAATGATGTTGTTAAAATGTTTTTGGATTTTCTTTGGCCATGTTTTATCTCACTTATGGCACAGAGTGAGCCAAAAAAAATAAAAAATAGAGACCCCTGTCTGCATGTGTCGGTCTGTCTGTTCTCCCATCAGGGTTCTTTGTAATGCACAATAGTGCACCTTTTAGGAGATGGTTTGGCATATGTATAACTGTCTGGGCCATCATAACATTTGAAATGGTCTTTAAACACAAGTAAAATGCTCCAGTGTAGACCCTTTCTCATTCCAGCCTGTATTTTAGAGTGACCTCACTGTCTGTTTAGAGGCTTGTGTCATCCTGCTTTTAAAAAGAGCCATGCACCCAACATGAGGGTGTGTATATTCTCAGAAAGCTTTATCTTAGCTACATGATCCACAGCTTTAATATGCATGTACTGTAATGGTTTATTTGTGTTGTATTGTGACTTTTAAGGCACCAATGTATCAGGCTGTGGCTTGGTTACATTTCCTTCCCCTTTATGGGCTTTATCTCTATAAAACCAGCAGTGTTAAATTTGACCACAAAGATAAACACCATCCATGGGTGCATTTGAGGTGCCTGGCCCATGATGCATCTGTTTGCTCCTGCTAAGATGTCCCTGTATCGACTTGCCTACAGCAGTTCTTTCACTTCAGCCATTAATAGATATGAAAGAAATGTTATTTATTTAAAATTGTTATTGTTGAGTCAAGGAAGTTGAAAGGAACACCTGCAAAGAAAATTTAACTCCAAGTGTGCTCTGTGCTTTGAACACCAATCTATGTTAATGGAAATGTATAAAATGCATAATTCCAACTTTAAACTTTGATTGGATGTTGGCAGAAGAATTATTTATTTAAAAAATATGATTAATAAATGTAACTATTTATTGAACTTTGGTGTCTTTTATTATATTACTGTTGCTGTTTAATAAAAGCAATAAGCCACTTGAGGTCATGCATTAGTTACTGTGATTTTAGGACCCCCGAAGTACACCAGACGTCAGTTGCTTTAATTTGGAACACTTTGCTGTTGTCTATGGCATTTTTATGTCATTGGCTGATCTAGAATCAGTTGATCATGTTCTGTCATTGTCATTATGGTATCAAAGATTTATGCTGATCCAGTCTCAGGACTCTTACTTGTTGGTATTTAATTTACCTCTTTATAGCAGTGAATTTCAGCCTTCCTCCCACTTTCTCCCACTGAGAGTGAATTCCATGACATCATGGACCAACCACAGTGAGAAAGCAGCACTTAGCCCAATTGGATTTTAGAGATGGTCACTGAACAACACATCATTTATTTATCTCTGTAGTAATGGGATAGAAAATAGAGCAAGAGATTACAAAAAAGGAACATGAGTGGAAAGAAGGGAAAAACGTTTTCTGTTTCTAGAAGCCTTTATTGGTTGCATCAGATAGCTGTGTTTTTTACTTTGTTCCACATCAAGCTTGATTTGCAATGCAGTGATTGTATTAATGAGATGAATCACATGAATATGGCAGCAAATAATAAAAAACACAACTTGTTCTGTGTGTGCATGAGCTTAGCTGTTATTTTGGGACAAATTTGTCCTCAGAAGTTCATCAGACAAAACATCCCTTGGGGACATTTGGGGGCATCCTTACTTGAGCAGCCAACGGTCCCCATAAGGAAAACAGCATACTAAAATGAATGAAAATCTTAAAATTCAGAAAATGAATAAATAAATCTCTAAGGGTCAGGTAAGGTTAAAGTTTCAGTGTACGGTTAGGGGATAGTAAATATCATTACCTCATTAGAAAATCAATAAAAGTCCATTGAAATTCTCCACAGTGATCGAGAAATCGGTGTGATTTCTCTGCAGTTGTTGCATGCTAGTGCTGGATATGCCCCTCTCTTACACTTAGCCGTTCAGATGAACTGTTCTGTAGGGAGCCATAGCAGGGCTGAATATTAAATGTCCTGCATTAATTCTGTTAGGTGTATACTGAAAACACAAACGTGCACTTATTCATGTTATACGACTGTTCGTCCTTTCTCTGAGGGGTGTTTATTTGGTCGCATTTCTCAGAAAAGCTATAAGCCACCCATGATCCTACACTCACTTTTTACAAATCTGATGAACACATCATCTCTGAAAGCCTTAAGCATGTGAGACAGCTTTTCTATTCTGGGGCCGGATTCACGAAAATGTTCTTAAGAAAAAACTATTTCTTAGGATAAATTATAAGAAGTTCGTAAGAATGTTCCTAAGTGCAATTCTTGAAAAATGTGTAAGTTCTCAAATATTTTCTTAAGAACATTAATTATTTTCTTAAGAACAAAAAGACAGGCTTTGACATTGTCTGATCAGCCTGCTCATGGGCTTGCCATATCTAAAAGTCTACAACAAATTCAGTACTTCAACACTGGTAAATCATAATGATAAATTTATCGAACCTTTTTTCTTTTAAGTAGCACGCACCTCGCGATCATTTTTTTAATGTAATGTGCATGAGATGTGTTAGTTTAACAACATTAACTGTTATGGGAGAATTTACTTGGTGCTAACCATTTGATAACTTTGACATGGAAGAAAAGAAAAGAAGCAAAAACTTTAGTAGACAAGAGGTTCTTGTTGAGGAAATTACTGCAAGGAAAAGTTCTCCTTGGAAAGCTTGATGATAATATCACGTCGGAAAGTGAGAGGCGGGTAAATGGGAAAGGGTGGTGGAGGCTGTCTCCGCTATGCCAACTTTCTAATGTTATTGTTATGTTTCTATGAAAGAGAGCACTATATGAAGCATCCATTTGAATAAGCTTTTTATTTATTTATTTATTTATTTTTTATTCTTCTTACGTTTTTTCTTAAGAACAATCTTATTAAAAAAAGATACGTTTTTTCAGGAATACAAAATATTCGTAACTTTTTTCTTAAGTTAGAAATTGAACGATTCGTGAATCCAGCCCCAGGTGATAGTTTAATGGTTTTTAGATGAATGTTTGATTCTTTAGTTTCAGGGTTTTATGATTTCTAAGAATTATTCTCAGTGACTGTCAGAGGGATTGAAGGCTGTTTGGGGGGATTCACGCTCTACATACCAGAGAGTAGCGTTGTCACAAGACCAAAATTTCAGTAGTCTACTGTAGATAGAACATAGCAACACACATACACAAACACCACAGGACCATCTACTTCAGACTAGACTTCCTTACCTCCATCCATACTATTCCCATTCGCTTTAGTATTCTTTTTCTTGTTTTCTTAAGTGTGAGCTCTTGTTCACTTTAGAGAATTCAGCCTCGTTGCACAGTTGGGCTGGGTATCACCTACAAAGTCACGAAACGATATATCATGATACATGTTGATTTTGTATTGTATTTCTCCTGAGCATAATTAAGATTTTAAACCGTTGTTTATAGTAAACTGTATAACAGTTTTGGCAAAGCCTATCATTTTGTTCCATTCAAAACACAAAGAGGTCCATAAAGATAAGAATAGCAAAATACGGGGCCTGGGTAGCTTAGCAAGTAAAGACACTGACTACCACCCCTGGAGTCGCAAGTTCGAATCCAGGGCGTGACTCCAGCCAGGTCTCCTAAGTAACCAAATTGGCCCGGTTGCTAGGGAGGGTAGAGTCCCATGGGGTAACCTCCTCGTGATCACTATAATGTGTGGTTCTCGCTCTCGGTGGGGCTTTTAAAGTGTTTTGTGCTACCCTTACTGTAGTTTAAAATATTCTGGTCTAAAATCAAACCCTTTTTTGAAAGTGTGCAACAGGTAAGACAAAGCCTCTAGAATTAACAACTTAAGTCTTAACACAAGTCAAACACAACTCAGTTCTACACACAGTTCTTGAATTTAAACAAAGAGTTGTATAATAATTATCACATGAAACTGTAATAAGAAAATTTTATAGAACTCATAAACCCCTTATTTAAGGCCACATTCAAAAAATACACAGTCACAGATTATAGGCATTGCAAAATATGCTGTGCTAGATCAAGTGAAAAGACATACATGTATTACACGTACATATTAATGTATTTGACCCAATATTACCAGTCACTTCGATTTTTACAGCCACCTATATCTGATTCATACAGTAAATGGGCTATTCACAATCATGCACAATATGCATTTAACAAGCTTTAATCTCAGAGCACCTCTTGAGATGGCCTGAGATCATTTGCAGCACTCCCATAAAGATAAAAAACTGTTTGCAGGCCACTGACATAGAGAATAAAGAAAACTTTTTAAATGCGCGTCTTTATGTCTAAGCAACGGTGTCTCTTGTCAAATTCACTCGTACCTTTTTCAGACCTGGTATTAACAACCATTTCGGGAAATCCGATCACAAGTGGACAGTGGACAAGTGGATTTTAGTGTGCGGCATATTTATGCTGCTGCAGCAGTTTGTGTGTGTGTGTGTGTGTGTGTGTGTGTGTGTGTTTGTGTGTGTTTGCGTGCACAAAAATTTCCCAAAGAGGCTATGACCTCTTTAGAGAGAGAACCTCTTATATCCTTTTTGAGATTGATGCTTCTTGTTTCATTTTTATAGAGTGTATAAAGTGGACATCTTTACTTTATGCCCATTACATACAGTACACTCTTTTATTCATATTAATACATACACAGTCATTAACTATATTCTGAATTAGAATAGGGCAGTAGGCCTTATATAGATGATATGTCTCTAAACAGTTACATTGACAGTATCACAGGCCCCGTTTATATCTGGTATTCACATGTCTTAGGGGATCTGATCAAAATTGGACAGTGCTAAGTAAATACAGGTGTAGATGGGACACAGGTATGTTCTGTGTTTGTATGTTTATATGTATTGGGGTGCCAATGTCTGAGACCTCTAGTAAAAATAGCATTTGAGTAGAATGTTAATACCAGGTTCAAACAGGGCCGAAGTTTGAAAAGCCCCATGCATATGTTCTTACAGGTTATTACAGTGAATTGTGTTGTGTTGAGAGTTATATCAGATTCATATGCTGAATTGTGTTCCTTCTGTCTGATCCTCAGATCATCAAAAACTGGACAGAGAGGCTCGGATCTGCCGTCTCCTCAAACACCCCAACATAGGTGAGTCTCAGTTACACTCAAGGTCATTAAACACACAAAAGCTGTTGAATGTGTTGGTCAAATTCTGCATGGGCTCCAGACATGTTGAGCTTTAATGCTCATATGGATGACGCAGGTTTAAGTACGGACTGCAGTTTGTCCTGATCCCATTTGCACTTTATCTCTTCAATAATTGAGGACAATTGTGTATGTGTGTGTGTATAGGCAGTAACACATAATAATGTGCTAGTTGCAGTCAGCCCAAGGTTATTTGCATGGATTGAGAAAGGATGGGGCTGATATGACTGATCACACAGACAAAACCTCCACCTTATGCAAAATCATGGAAATAACTCTGGTATCATCCTTTTAGGCTTCCTTTACTGTAAGTGAACTGTATACTGCAGTCATTTTGTCTTGTGTTTTTGCCTCTCCAGTTAATGTCTCTAATATCCTATGTCTATAAAATCTAAGATGCATTTACCAAGAGAATTAAAACTTCATAAGATGTTTAGATCTGTTTCCAGAGAATGAATTTAGAATAAAAGTGTATTTTGTTTTGTGGTACTGGCAGATATTTTCACTTGTTTTTTCTTTAAGCTGATAAAAAAAAAAAAAATCTGCTAGACAAGACAACTCACTATGAGAATGTTTTTTGCAGTGTATAGTGCCATGGGGGACAGTGTAATGTGGGTGGTGGAGATGTCTCAGGATGGTGGTGGGTGGGACATAGGACAATGTGGGTAGGTGGGTAATCACCAAGTGCAAAGAATGAAGAAAAGAAAACCCATTTAAATTATTTGTGCAGTGAAGATCTCTTATGACTCCTGTCAGAATTGTTTGAAAAAATGACTTTTTACCATCTCTGCTTGATATACGTCAGATGATTTAAAGGAATAGTTAACCCAAAAATAAAAATCCATTTAGTCACCTTCATATTATAAGAAGACACGTACCTGATAACATTTTGAAGAACAGACAAACCAAAAACTATCGTGCGTGAGTCTGATTCCCTGTGTGATTAGAGATTCAGTGGCACTCTGTCAGTCATGCGCATACTGCGAGTTCTTTTTACTGCAGTAACAACACTAACTGATACAGGGTACCCGCGGGTCCTTAAAAAGTCTTAAATTTACTTTTTAAAATTCAAGGCCATAAAAAGTCTTAAATATCTTAAATAAATTACAAAATTCATTTGCTGAGGTCTTAAATTTTGGGGCGTGAATAGAGGAGACGCTTAAAACAGCAGAATCTGCGTTAGTCAAAATCATCTCTCTCTCTCGTGCATCCGTCATTTAACAGCTGACGCTTAAGTTTAGTGTGAGCGTGCACAGGGAAGCGCATTTTTACTGAACTTATGTTACACATGTATAAACATTCATAAACCCGTTAATCCGAAATGCAAATGCCTTTATTCTGCGTCTCAGTAAGCAAGCGATGCGCTAACACTATCGCTCCTGTTTATAATCAACAAAGCTGTCAGCGTTGCAATTTGCAAGCACCCGAGGTTGGAGCGGTCTTTTGACGCCTTTCAAATCATGGCGCTTCCTTATTTTACATCACCTTTGACAATAATTGTAAAGCTAACTGAACTACATATACAGGTATTTGCTCTGCCATATGAATCAATCAATGTAAAAAAAAATTTTTATTTATAATATACAAAACAATAATAATATAATTATATATATATATTATAATATTAATAATATACATAATATATATTATCTATATTTAATTTATGTATATAATCTGTTTTCAATATACATCATAACTAATTATGCAGCACAGTTCTCTTTCATAATTGAATCTGTTAACATTTTCAATACATCTTGTCAACTTTAAACATCCATTTTTAAGGTAACTGACGAGTTTTGACTTTTACTTGAGATATTTCAAACAAAAATGAAAATTGTCTCTCACTTACCTTCATGCTGTTGCAAACCTGTATGACTTTTTTATTTCAGTGGATATCAACAGGAGATATTAGGGAGTTTCAGTCACCATTCACTTTCATTGAATTAGTGCAGTGACAGTGAATGAGACTAAACGTTTTGCTTAACATTTCCTTTTTTGTTCCATGGCAGAGAACAATTCATACAGACTCAAGGATGTGCAGTGATGACAGAAATTTCATTTTTATATGAACTGCTCTTTAACTACCTGTTAAAGTATTTGTTAAAGGTATCTGCCAAGAAAAAATATATAAATGTTATTCAGCACATTCTAGACCTTATTCACAGCAGTGGTATCTTTGATTTTTAATGACAATGACAACAAGGCTGTGAGGGATAGACGTACAGTCTCTTCAATAGGCTGTACTGCAGTTTAAAGTGATTTTGGATCGTTCTGCATACAAAACATTGGAAAAATATCTTTTCAAGGACACTCAGTAGACAAAAAACTCCAGACAACATGAGTTGTGGAAAATCAGATGGGATCTAGGAGCTACTTACAGCTTTATACCATGCATGACATTGAAGATATGGTAAGTCTATCCTTCACAGCCTCATTTCCATTCCCATTAAAAATCAAACATGACGCTACTGTGAATAAGGTCTATAGACCAATCCTCTTGTTTACAAAAATGTCAGCGCATGCGCAGTAAGTGGTGGCAGAAAGCCCGCTGACTGTTGTGTTATATTTGACAGATTAGATGATTCAACGAAAATATGACACAAAACCATCATAAATACAAACATATTCTTAGCGATACAATTACTATAATAAAATGAGTAAATAAATAACATGTAATCATGTTCGCTATAAATTTTTGCTGCAAAGTTGTGAGTTGAAATGATATCCTCAGTCCAGTCAGCTCTGTTGATGATCTTGAAGCCACAGCAGTCAGCGAGAGCCCTCGGAATACATTTTCAACAACGTAATCCGATAAAAGTTTTTATGCATGGTTTTTGCCACCACTTCCATGTTTGACGTAAGCGGTGACGTTGCCAAAGCATTGGTCTATTGCGTTACGTCTTGCTGGAAAGCAAGTAACTAAAGAGAAAGGTCACAATATAGGCTACATACTTTAGGCCAGGGGTTTTCAAACTGGGGGCCGCTAGGGGGTCCGCAGAAAATTGTCAGAAAAAAAAGTGGGGGGAAAAAAGCACGTTATATAGGATGCACAATTAAACATATTTTAACTGTGATAACGGTTTCTGTCTCTTGCGGTTAGTTAAGCATAAGCATCTGCGATTATTAGTGAGCTAGCAAACAGAAGTTATCAGCCAGGTAAAGTTGCAAATTGTTACTTATTTCTATTATAGGCTATGTCTACAGATGACCGGCCAAATCACAAGCTCTTTTGAAGTCTATTTTTTAACTCAACTAACACATCAGTTTCACTTTGAGCATGCGCTGAAATACAATCGCAGTAGTTTGAGTATCATATGCATATCTCGTATGTGCGCCGCTTTGATTAAACATGGCTCGCATCAGAAAGATGGAAAATGCTGCCTTTGAAGACTGTATTCGGAGGTAGGATGAAAATCAGGTGTCTATCAGACTGTTCTGAGACCTGTTTCCATAAGAGCTCCAAACATTCAACAGCATTAAGATTAGACAGCAAGTAAGCTGAATAAACGTCGTATGCATCACAGTGTTAGGCTACATGCACACCGCAGCTGACTGTGGCCCTGATCTGATTTTTTTGCTCAAATCTGATTTTTTTTGTTAGGTTGTTCACATGACATTTTAAATGTAGCCCATATCAGACACTGGTCTGAACAGCCAACACTCTTAAACTGACCCATATGCGTTTAACACTCCTTGAGCATGTGTTTAACAAACTCCGGCATGTTCATAGTATGAATAATGAATTAAATTATAATAAAAAAATTAATAATCTGTTTTAACACGGATAGGACACATGCCTATCTGATAATATTTCCGCGAGTGAAAAATAGTTGATGGACAAAGTATTTTTATGTAGTCGTTTGCCTTTGTATGGTGGAATTTAAATAATCATCAAAGTTCAAGTGTAATATTACCTACGAGCGAAACACACCATAAAATGGAAAGACAGCAGGAAAAACGGCATTACATACACTAACGTTCAAAAGATTTGAAACACTTGACTGAAATGTTTCTCATGATCTTAAAAATCTTTTGATCTGAAGGTGTATGCTTAAATGTTTGAAATTAGTTTTGTAGACAAAAATATAATTGTGCCAACATATTAATTTATTTCATTATAAAACTAAAATGTAATTTTAAAAAAGTTTTTGAAATTGATGACTTGGACCAAATAATAAAGAAAAGCAGCCAATAAGTGCCCAACATAGATGGGAACTCCTTCAATACTGTTTAAAAAGCATCCCAGGGTGATACCTCAAGAAGTTGGTTGAGAAAATGTCAAGAGTACATGTCTGCAAATTCTATGCAAAGGGTGACTACTTTGAAGATGCTAAAATATAACATAGTTTTGATTTATTTTGGATTTTGTTTAGTCACAACATAATTCCATAGTTCCATTTATGTTATTCCATAGTTTTGATGATTTTACTATTATTCTAAAATGTGAAGAAAAAATTATAATAAAGAATGAGTAAGTGTTTCAAAACTTTTGACTGGTAGTGTATATGTAAGGTAAGAAGAGTTATCTTTATTTATTTCATATTTCCATTAACTGGCTTGCATTCGTCTTTTGATACAGTTTGAGAAATAAAGAAACTGAGCGAGTGACACAAGCAAAGAGCGTTGTTAAATCTACATCTGTATCTTTTCATATGCATATTTAACGTGCAATCCAAATAAAACACTGAACCCAGCTGTTGAAGCCTATACTTTATTTTCTTTCCTTAAAAATAAACCGAATGCATTAACTAGACAGAAATGACTTGCACATAAAAGTTTATAAATATAACAGGCTGAATATAATACGCTGGAATTCAATTGTGCAAATGACAAATGTTGAATGTAAAAGTCGCATTAAATCTTACCAGGCTGTTCACACTGAAGACACATTGGAAAAAATCAGATACATTTCCGATTTAATTACATATATGAAAGTGGCCCAAATCGGATGTGAAAATGTCAGATTCAAAGCACTTTTGGCTGTTCCACACGATCAACCAATTAACAGATCTGTGTCACATGTGAGTGAAAAATCTGATTTGGGCCACATTCAGCTGCAGGTTGAACGCAGCCTTACAGTAGTTCACTTCCATCACTCTTGTACTACATGTACTATACAGAAGTACAGAACAGCTGTGCTCCGAGTTCGGTTTGGTTCATAAGTGGGGTTTTTTGGTCGAAATAAAGGCTTGAGGCTGGATAACATTTCCACCTGCTAAATTGTTACAGAAATATAATACTATTGTTTATTGCAATAATAATAATAATAATAATAATAATAATAATACATTATTTTTTAAAGAGAACTTAAGTGTGAAAACCCTACAGAGTAACTCTTACATTGGAAGTAAAGGCAAAACATGAATTAATTTTGGTCAAATCATTTACTAGTTTGTAGTTTTAACACCTTGTTCAACATGAGAGCTGCTTTAAACATTATCTTGCAGCCTAACGTTGTATGTTATTCAAGGAACCGATAGCAGTCTGGGGGGTCCCTTGCAAGAGGATCATCGTTTTTTTTGATTGATCATCAGAAAGTTTGAAAACCCCTGCTTTAGGCTACATGCATTCTTAATGAATTCATTTAAAGTTTTAATGTTGTATTCACTTATTTAAAAAAAGAAAACTCATAAATGCACAATAAAATATAAAAAAACATGTCCAGAGACATCCAAGTAGCCTCAGTGGTTTTGTATTTACCAGCTAATGAATTATTTAATGTTTTTTTTTTTTTTTTTGCGAAAGTGGTCTTAAATCTTTCATTTATTTGGCCTTAAAAAGTCTTAAATTTCATTCCATCGATAAATCTATTAGTTTGAATCTATTAGACTTAGTTTTTATCACAACTGTAAAAGTTGTAGTCAAAGTTTTAAAATATGTTTAGGCTGTTTGTGTTTTTTCATAACATGTACTGCAGTTAATTTTTGAAACCTTGTTATGTTCCGGTTATTTTGACCCGGACAACTTTTCTTTTTTTTTTTACTTAATCCAGTTGGAATAACATTTCTTGAATTGTTCACATATGGTATCTGAAAACACACGCACAAAAAAATTGGACCATCTTACTTACATTTTATTGGTTTTATTTTACTTTGTTACACCTGTCGTGTTCCCAGTCAAAAATGACCGGCCATTGGAAATTAATGGGCAGGGCAAAAAAAATAAAAAATTCCTGTTCATGAGCCTGTCCAACCATCTGATGAGCACAAATGTGCATGTGCATATCTTATCTTATATTACTACTTATCTTATTAGGCTATTTGTTTTATTTTTGCACAAAAAGTTTCATTTCTGTGTATAGTGAAATAGCGTTCCTATTAAGAAATATAAATTAAGATGATTTGATATCATGAGTTAAAAAGGTTCCACTGACAGTAAAAGACAGAAAAATGACATTTAATGCAATTATGGGACAGCTTGTCATCTGTGAAGAGCATTAAAAAAAGCTATCACAGGAGCAGTGACACTCAGTATTTTCCCGAAGTTTAATAGCAAAAGGTTTTTTTTGTTTAAATGCATTAATATTTTCACTTTTAGCAGCAAAGTAATTATACAGCGCAAAATAATTATGGAGACTCCAGTGCTGCAGGCGCATCAGCATTTCACTGTAGACGCTAGAAATGTCCCGCCCCTTATTGAAATGGAAAATATGATTGATAAAAACATATTCAATCGTGTTTCTAAAACGAACATTCTGATTGGTGGAACTGAGTCGAACTGTCTATTTTGCCCATGCCTCGGTCCCACCTCCCGCTGCTCCGTGCAGAGAATCTCTGTACACTTATTAAAAATAACAATAGTATTAATAATCACAATTCATTCAACGGTGCTGCGGCATCAGTATAATTAAAAGTTATGGGTCAAAAGCCTCCTCGCTATTCTGGCAGCCGTACGTATCATAACTAATTTAAGGTGGGCATACGCAAAATCCTTTGAAAGATAGGTGGGCAAACGGCGGATGCCTGCATATGCCCTGGACTAAACTACTGCATCTGCGGTGTTCCTGGTAAGAAATGACCAGCCATTAGGAATAAATGTATGAGGTTACAAAAAATTGTTATTGTTCAGGAGCCTGTTCAACAAGTAGATGCAGTGTTGCCAACTATTTCTCATGGCAAGTCGCCAAAGACGTCAAATTTACATATGTACATGAGTTGGCTATGGTTATTCTTTAAAGGTATAGAATATTTTTAAATTGTACTAATGATTTAAAATTAGTATTTCACTACTAATCATTTAGCTATGACTAATTGAACTTGACAAACATTCAGACAGTGGGGGATTTCTATTTTTTTTTTTTTTTTTTTTTAATAATTGTTTTTATTTTGTTTTGTAATTAAACTGCATTATTTAACAATGACAAAGTCCAAAATTATCCTAGCAATAGCAAACAGGTGTAGGCAGCGGTGTAGTGTTAGTGTTGTAGTGTTGTAGGGGATGTTTTTTATTATTATTTATTATAAAACATGGATCTATATGCCTAATAATGCCTCACATGGTGCTGTTTTGGAGATATGTCAAATTTTATATATATAATAATATCTTATTTTTGAACAAATCTGTTGTGTGCTGCTGAACCATCAGTGTATATTACTTCTGCCAGTGTTACTGTGTCACAATGACTTTTGACAGTGACATCTCATCTGTTCATATCACTTATCTCTACACTTTATTATAGATCGGGGTAAATATTCATTCTGTCTCTTCCCCTGCTAGATAATTTCTCAATGCTCTTTTATCGCTGTAGGCTGACTTTTCTTCTCTAAACAGACAGCATGCATTTGAATTGAGATTAAGATTATCACAACAAATACTAACAACATGAAAGCTCTCAGTCATTTGATTTATAGAACATCAGAATGCACATAAATCTAACCTCTGATGGCATGCAGGTCAGTCATATTACTTGAAACACAGGGCGGTGATAGAACACAGAGAAAAATGAGACGTCATCCTGCACCTCTGAGTCTTCTCTTTACTGTTGTACATGAACCTGGTGTTGAGTGAGTAGAATTCAATGAAGCTGTCAGCTGAGGACATGTGAGGCGTCTATTTCTCAAACTAGAGACTCTGATGTACTTATCCTCTTGTTTAGTTGTACATCTGGCCTTCCACATCTCTTTCTGTCCTTGTTAGAACCAGTTGTCCTTTGTCTTTGAAGACTGTAGTGTACACCTTTGTATGAAATCTTCAGTTTTATTGGCAATTTCAAGCATTGTATAGCCTTCATTCCTCAAAACAATGATTGTCTGATGAGTTTCTAGAGAAAGCCGTTTCTTTTTTGCCATTTTTGACCTAATGTTGACCTTAAGACATGCCAGTCTACTGCATACTGTGGCAACTCAAAAACAAACACAAAGACAATGTTAAGCTTCATTTAAGGAACCAAATAACTTTCAACTGTGTTTGATATAATGGCAAGTGATTTTCTAGTACCAAATTAGCAGTTTAACATGATTACTCAAGGATAAGGTGTTGGAGTGATGGCTGCTGGAAATGGGGCCTGTCTAGATTTGATCAAAAATGACTTTTTTCAAATAGTGATGGTGCTGTTTTTTACATCAGTAATGTCCTGACTATACTTTGTGATCAGTTGAATGCCACTTTGGTCAATTAAAGTACCAATTTCCTTCCAAAACAGCAAAATCTATACATTATTCCAAACTTTGGCAGCCAGTGTATGTGCAACATAAACACACACACACACACACACACACAACTTTGATTCTTTGTCATCCCAGTCAACTTCTGAATCTTTCTTGACTCCATAGGAACTAAAGAAAATTGGAAAAAAATATTATGACACTGTGTTTTGGGAACTTTCACATTCTCACAGAGTTAGAACAATGTTTACTAAAATAATAATTATGTGATAAATAGCACAGAAATTTTTAAGGATGGTTTTTTATATATTCAAAATAATCAATAAATAATACTATTTTAATTCCAAATTTCCAAAAAGTACAAAACCTGTTCTAATTACTAGAAATCAAGTTAACAAAGATCGAATGCAATATCTAGTGAAAATATATTCATAATGAGAGATTTATATACATTTTAATGGGCTGGTCAATTTTGACCGGGAACACCACAAGTGTGACTTTCTAACATTTTTTTTACAAAATAAAAGTGAGAAAAAAAAAATAATTCTGGTTAAACATCAAAACAATGCAGTGTGATCAACAGGACAGACAATTGTATGTATGGTATTTAATATAGTAAAAATATCCATAAAAAACTTTTTTTTGTAATGTAAAAATTGAGTTGCATTAGCTCAGGTAATTTAGGCCTGTTGTCAATAAATTCCTAAAAGAGGTACAAAATCTGTTCTAGTTACTAGAAATCAAGTTGAAAAAAAGATACTTAGTGATAATATATGGATTATGTGAGATTCATAAACCATTTATAGGGGTCGTCTTTTTGACCCGGGAACATAAGGAGTGGTAGCCAGTGAGGAACACAACACAAGGGTTAAAAAGACTATCAAAAATGACCTGTGGATATGGCCTTAATATTACAAATGTCACTGTTACACAATGAAAAAACAATGGTGAACTTTCATAAGGGCAAGTAAAATTTAGAATGAAGGAGTTTAAAGTCTGGACTTTATGAAAAAATTACTGATAAAGTTATCCTCCTGTTCTGTCCAACTCTTGTACTAACTGGCCATGTTTGCCTTCAAATATTCCAGGAGATGACTAAAATCATTAGGCATATGTCCTGCTAAACTCATATCATTCTCATTCAAATAAAATGTCCAAGCAAATGGATGTAATTATACTCTCCAATTTACCTTAATTACTTTTTGTTGGACAGGGGATTTAGGCTTGAAAATGCTGAGTGTCTATTGACTTTGGAACAGCACTAGCCACAGTGGCCAGTGAGCCAAAAAGTTAATGTCAAGCCCTGGTCGTATTTTTTTTTTTTTTCTTCTTCTTCTTTAGTGAAACACAAAATGAGATCTTAGACCCTAAGCTGCTCTTTCCCGTAAAACAAAAGGGAGTGGCAATTTAAACTGTCAAATTATGAAAAATTTAGTCATGCGATTTGCATGCTATATTCAAAGTCTTTGACGCCATATGATAGCATTGTGTGAGGAAGAGACCAAAATTTACTGTTATTCACTAATCATTTTCCTATCCACCAGAGCTCTCAAATCTCATTTGCACTTGTGATCAAATCAAACATGGCACCTTGAGATGTGTCGCGCCAGGTTTGATGTCAGTTGCGGCAAACATCATTGGTTCTCACGTGTCATGTGACTGAGTTTGAAAAACATGTCTGCAAATGACATTTTAGAGCTGCAGCAGAGAGAGAGATCATCAATGACAATTATTTAAATTTCAGTCTGTTCCTCACACAAAACTATTGTAGAAAATAAATGAGTTTGTGTGAGTAAATGATGACATTCATTCATTCATTTTTGAGGTAAACTATCCCTTGGCTGTTGTTCACATTTTCAAACATGCAATCCAAACTGGACACTTTCCTGTGATACTTGCTTTCTAATCACTAGGAACTGTTTGTCCCTGCTCACCCTCTCACCCACTTGTCTCTCCTCTCTCTTTTTCTTATTTTTATTGCTCTTTCTCCTCTTCTCTCCCCTCCATTCCCAGCAGTCTAGATCATTTGTTGTACCCTGTGTGCTGTCTGACTGCCTAAAATGGCCCTTTCTTTCTCTCTCTCTCAAAGGATCAGGTTGTCATGTTTTCTGCATGGACTGCCAATAAACTCCTAATAAAAAGAGCAAACAAAATGTGTGCATGTATGAGAGAGAGAGAGAGAGAGAGAGAGAGAGCATGGAGCACATCGCCTCTGGCAGCAAAAACTAAAGATAACACACACTGTTCTCTTTCTTTCCTTGTCTGTGGTTCTGCCTTTGGCCTTAAACACACATACACACAGAAACACTTAAAGGGTTACCTTTAAACCTTTACTTACAAACCTCATATACCTGTACATTATCAACACATGTCCCTAGAGGTTTGTTGTCATCAAGCCCTCTTCCCTCACAGATATGAATGCAGGATTACTGGCAGCCCACAGACACACACATCCAGAGCACACAGAATGACATGAGCTGTGTCACTTAATTACTGGAGACTCATGCTCACAAACACATGCATCTACATGCATTCTTCAAGCCTATGTCTTAAGGCATGAGCTTTGCAGTGCATTTTCAGTGTGATATGGTGTTAAAGTGAAACAAATGAAACAATATATCCCAATGGATTTTTTCACACTGAGCAACATTTCGTCATTCCCTTAACGAATATGGAGGTTTACATAGGAATATGTAAACCTGCTAATGGACACTGACTATTTATTGGTCAGTCGGACCTCTTTTCCTTTCCCATCCCATTTTCTTCCCTTCCCTTTTCCATTCTCTTCCCTTTTCTTTTTCTCTTTCCTTTCCCTTCTACTTTCCTGTCATTCCCCTCCCTTTCCATTTCCCTTTGCATTCAATTGGCTCTCCTCCCTTCTCCTTTAGTTCAGAGTAGGGTTGTTTCACTAAGTTTCGGTAGTCAAAACCAATACCACAGTAAAAACTAATAAAACTAATGCTATTGAATACACTCATTAAAGGATTCATATACTGTAAATAGTAAACAGAATAAATAAATGAATAGTATAAATAAATAAAAAACAAACAAACCTTAATAAAGTAAAAAAGTTTTTTCAGGTGTCTAACTGCAGTATCAAGAATTCAAGTACAAATTCAGACATTTCAAAATGTAAGTAATCAAATACAAATTAAGAGAAAAATTGAGTTTACTTGGGTCTCTCTATTACAGCGAGGCGTAAACACTTTCCAAAGAGCATGTGCACATATATGCATGTGAAATGTGATCACAAGCCACTGTCTGTCAGTCAGACAGCACTCGGGAACCAAATTGAGTCTGTAGCAATGTACTGGTCCTCTTAAAATCCCTAGTTCAGAGTTTGTCCTCTCCATCAGAGTTCAGCCACATACTCTTATCATCTCACACATCACCACTCTCAACCCAACCAGAAAAATCTCTCTCCATTCACACACTGTTCACAGCACCTTCAGTCTGATTTGTGTTATTACACAGTTCTCATGCCAGAACCTGTGTTTGTGTGTCAGCACTGCTGGTGATCCTGGGTGGATGTGGAGATAATATAATTCTACCTTACCTTCTCTGCTATCCTCCAGCACAGCCACTTCTCTAACATGGCTGAGATTTATGCATGCTGTCATATAAACCATCCCACACACAGCAAGAAAGAGCTGGGGGTCTCTTAATGGCTACGTGTGTAAAACCTGGCAGGCGCACCACTTCAAATCTGTTGCTACCAATGAGAAATTCATTACCTTCAATCAGGATAATGAATTTTCCATGCCATACTTGTAATGCCTGTTCCTCTGTAATGCTGATGATCAGTAATGCACAAATGATGTAAGATTGTAAGATTGCTGTAAGATTTTCACCTTTCATGTGAATATGAAGTCAAATTTGGCCCTGTTTATTTTATTAATTCATATTTCTGGTCTTATTGTGCATGATTCATAATGACTACATGTTGTTCCAAATAACAAAAAATATATTTTTAGTGTTTCATTAAATTTTAATAAAAATAGCAATAGTTGGCACAGAAATGTAAGGTTAGGACCATAATAGCAAATAATCATAGATATACTGTATATAAGATGTTAAGATGCTCTCTTTTCATGATTCAATCAGTTCCCATTGGGTAAGGTCCCACATCCCACTCTGCTTTTTTTTTCATTATCCTTGAATATCCTGTTTTACTCAAACACGTCACTTTACAAAAATATAATTGGTTTTGAATGCCGTTTAATATTGACGTCAACAGGAGTCGCAAGAGGAACTTATTTCAGCTTGGGCCAGTACTGTTTCCAGCGTTCTCTGTTCATTGCCTGAGATTGTTTAGCATTTCACTCTTGCCTAATTGCCACAGAAACTGACACGGAAAGAGGATGTTGCTTACTAATAAACTGTTCAATTTTGTGAATTAAAGGGATTTTTAATTTGGATTTTTATTTGATTTGATTTTAATTCCTTGAGGTCCACTTAATATTAGGGATGCACCGATACCACTTTTTCTCTTTCGATAACTTTTTTAGTAGAACACAAACAAAGATTTCTAGAAAAATATCTAATCTCTAAAGGTCCATACAATTCAAGTGGATGGTGATCAGAACTTTAAAGGTCCAAAAAGCACAGACTGTCATAGTAAAAGTAATCCAAATGACTCCAGTGGTTAAATTAATGTCTTCTAAAGTGGTACAATTGCTTTGGGTGAGAAACAGAGCAATATTTAAGTCCTTTTTACTATAATTGTTTACTTCTGAATTTATTTAATCTTAATTCAAATTAAGTATTTTAATGGCCCTACAACCAGTGCCCCCTTCCACAGCTCTCTTCAAGGGTGTAAAATTGCTATTGGAATGTACCTATATTTTCTCTGTCTCATCTCTCTCATTCTTTCTGTTTTATCTCAACAGTGCGTCTCCATGAAAGTATCTCAGAAGAAGGCTTTCATTACCTGGTCTTTGACCTGTAAGTATGTGAGTCACTCACTCTGATATTCTCTGTTGTTAAACAGGATTGAAGCTAGACAGGGCGAGTGTACTCAAACTTTTCACTTTCCTTTCAGCACAGTTTGGCAGCAATTAACTCCAGTGTGTTAATTACAGGAAAATGTAACTGAAGTATGACGATTAGTTATTCAGTAGGCCCAATCCTCTGTCTCTCAAGGCTCTTGTGTCATTAAGACTCTGATAGCTGTCGCTCAACACTGAAGTTGCAGGCCCATGGTGATAAAACTACCCTCTATTCGCCACACACTACAGGGCTCTAGCTCTTTTATAGTTTATAGTTGTGTGTAAGCACTGTGAGTTCTTTAGCCTTGAGCTGTTGGTACAGGACTCCTACCCCCAACCCTGTGGTGGACCAACAACTGGCTGACGACCTGAATGTGTTCTACTGCAGATTTGAAAGGCCCAATCTCACACCCCACACCCACTCTGACCTTCACTTCACTTCACACAAACACCAACACCTCCTGCAACCCCCCTCCTCCCCCCCTCCTGCTACTCAACCTGCACTTAAGATCTGTGAAGATGATGTGAGCCGCGTCTTTCGGAAACAAAAGACGAGGAAAGCTTCAGGCCCAGATAGCGTCTCACCAGCGTGTCTTCGATCCTGTGCTAACCAGCTGGCCCCCATCTTCACACAGATCTTCAATAGATCACTGGAGCAGTGTGAAGTTCCATGCTGCTTCAAACGCTCAATCATTATTCCTGTCCCAAAGAAACCAAAAATCACAGGACTTAATGACTACAGACCTGTCACCCTGATGTCTGTGGTCATGAAATCATTTGAGAGACTGGTGTTGGCCCACCTGAAGAACATCAGTGGACCCTTTCTAGATCCCAATTTGCTTATCGAGCAAACAGGTCTATGGATGATGCAGTCAACATGGTATTGCATCATATCCTGCAACATCTGGACAGACCAGGGACATATGCAAGGATCCTTTTCGTGGACTTCAGTTTGTCTTTCAACACCATCATCCCAGCTATACTCCAGAATAAATTACACCAACTGTCTGATCCCACGTCTATCTGTCAGTGGATTACCAGCTTTCTGACGGACAGGCAGCAGCTTGTGAGACAGGGGAAACTCACTTCCAGCACCTGTACAATCAGCACTGGTGCCCCCCAGGGATGTGTGCTCTCCCCAATACTCTTCTCCCGCTACACCAATGACTGCATCACCAAGGACCCCCCTGTCAAGCTCCTGAAGTTTGCAGATGACACCACTGTCATCGGCCTCATCCGAGATGACGAGGAGTCTGCATACAGAAGGGAGGTTAATCAGCTGGCTGGCTGGTGCAGTAAAAACAACCTTGAGCTGAACATGCTCAAAACGGTGGAGATGATTGTGGACTTTAGGAGGAACACCCCAACACTGACCCCCCTCACCATTCTAAACAGCACTGTGGCAGCAGTGGAGTCTTTCAGGATCCTGGGCACTACCATCTCACAGGACCTGAAGTGGGAGACCCACATTGACTCCATTGTGAAAAAGGCCCAGCAGAGGTTGTACTTCCTTCGCCAGCTGAGGAAGTTCAACCTGCCACAGGCGCTGCTGATACAGTTCTACTCAGCAGTCATTGAGTCTATCCTCTGCACTTCAATAACTGTCTGGTTTGGTTCAGCTACGAAATCAAACATCAGAAGACTACAAAGGTCAATTCGGACTGCTGAGAGGATTATTGGTTGCCCCCTGCCCCCCCTTCAAGAACTATACACTTCCAGAGTGAGGAAAAAGGCTGGAAAAATCACTCACCCTGCCCACTACCTTTTTGAACTGTTGCCTTCTGGCCGATGCTTCAGAGCTCTGAGCACCAGAACCGTCAGGCACAGGAACAGTTTTTTCCCTCAGGCTATCCATCTCATGAACAGTTAAATTGCCCCATTGAGCAATAACTATGTGCAATACACAGTTTAATCTTTTTTTTATATTTATCCAACACATCCAACCTCTTCTGCCATTTCATTCCTCTGAGAGAAAAAAACAAAAAAACATTTGCGCACTACATAACAGATTTGTATTTGCACTGTACATAATAGATAACAGATTTGTATTAGATTGCACTACGTATGTGTATGTACGTATGTGTATAACTATTTTTTATTTTTATTATTATCTATGACTTGCTGCTGTTTTTGTATTGTTTTTGTATGGTTGTACACTGGAAGCTCCTGTCACCAAGACAAATTCCTTGTATGTGTACGCATACATGGCAATAAAGCTGATTCTGAAATAAAGCTGATTCTGGTAACGCCTGCATTTCTTCCCTGTAGTGTGACTGGCGGAGAGCTGTTTGAAGACATTGTCGCAAGAGAATATTACAGTGAAGCAGATGCAAGGTAAGTTAAATTCACCTAAGCTCTGATCGTATCTGTACTTAATAGAAATTCACTTAATAGCAATCTTTTATTCAGTGATATTAGATTCATTCACAGATATTGCAGGTGTTTGATTTTCTCTGAAGAACATAAACCATATACTTCTCAGTGTTCCCACACTCATGGAAAATCTGGAAATTGTGCTTTCCAGGCCTAGAAAAGTAATGGAAATGAAGAGGGCCTTAAGAAGTTATTGAAATCTGTCTATTCAAAATAAGTTTTTCTAATTATGCTTAGCATTTAAATGTTTAATCAGCTAGAATTTGCATTGCAATCTCTAAAAAAGTCTTGCAAAAAAATCCTTATCCAGTAATTACAAACAACATTCATTTAAGGCAGTGGTGCTGGTCAGTGGCTAATGGCATGAGATGTAGGACAGCTGCTTGGGCCAGCAGCAGTAACACATCCAGACTAGATTCTATCTCTCTACTCTGCCATTCTGCCGTGTGTATTAAAGTTTAATATGTCAAGGTCTGTCTGACAGATAGAACACAGTCCAAACTGCCAGCGAAAAAGCCCTTCAAAGGTATAAAATGCCCCTACCAGTGGGCATTGCCTCTTAATGAAAAAGTTAATTTCTGACCTTACTTCGTTATGATTTCTCGACACGTCTTTTTAAAATCCACTGCGAATCTCCAGTAGTCCCCACACACGTACCATATTTAAAGCATGGTATTCTTTTGATGTACCTTGGCATATAATGTAAATACAATACCAAGGCACATGAACTTGGTTGTCATTTAGTATTGTAGTATATACTGTAACAAAGTACCATGGCAAAATCATTTGATACCATCACTGTACCATTGTACAGTCACTGTACTTTTTTGTTAGGGTTCAATAAGGATACCCAGAGTCTAGTGTTGTGCATTGGTTTTTGGTCAGTGAGACAGTCATTAACTGCCAGGAATATCTACCTAATTATTAAACATTATATTTTTATTTTGAATTATGTGAAACAATGTAAGTGCTCTCAGTGCCGTAACAGGGATTGTACCCTGCCTGAAATGTGCCATTTTTAACCTGTCATGTACACTGGATAGACATCCCCTTAAATTAAGCTGACCATTTGCACTTCAGTCTAGTTCCACTTCGTATTCAGCATTAAGCCAGAACAACAAAATTAATGTCACTTTCCAAATACTTTTGAAAGGCACTGTGATGACTTACAGCGCAAATGTTATGACTGTATTTTGGAGCACGAGAGAGAGTTTGCATCAAGAGAGAACATAGAGAGAGAGAGTTTTTACTGGAAAGTGCCCCAGTAATGGGATAGAATGGAATGCAGGCCACAAAGTTTGCCAAATTTGGACACAAGAAATGCCTTCTTCGCCATCCTTCATTAAGAGAGCTTCAGGGAATAGCAAACGGGGCTCTTTTTTCACTGGACCACCACCTCTTTTTTTTGCTCTCTCATCACATTTGGTATGAAATTTTGTATTCTATGTGAAATGGAGCCTCTGAAGAGGTGTCACCCCCTTGACACGAACTTTGTCCTTAGGTTGCGACCTTTTGAGCAGGTTTCGAAGCTCTGTAATGAGCAGCTCCACTCGCTGCATTTATATACAATCCTGTCAGCTCCACTGGTGCTTGCCATTTCTGTCCATTGTGTGGAATGATATATGCATTCAGCAGCAGGAAATTTGTTTTGGCATTTGGGTGGGATGGTAAATATATCTGTTTTCCCATCCTGGAGATCTTCTCTGGCAGCTTTAAGGACCAGCAAAGCAAACAGAGTCTAATTGAACAAAGCAAATATTACATTACAAAATTGCACAATACGGTATAATATAAATGATATACATAAATGGTATAATTATATAATTAGGATTCATTATTTGGAGATTCCTCAAAAGTAACAAGAAATAAAAAAAATATTACATTTCTTACAATTTCATAACCCCCTCTCTCTCTCTCTCTCTCTCTCTCTCTCTCTCTCTCTCTCTCTCTCTCTCTCTCTCTCTCTCTCTCAGTCATTGCATCAATCAGATCCTTGAAAGCGTCAGCCACATCCACCAGCATGACATTGTGCACAGGGACCTCAAGGTGAGTCACGCCGTCACTGTGGCAACGTGCCAGTAAAGGAGCTTGCGTCATCTGAACCCTCATCCACTTGGCAACTCTTTGTTGTCATCTGCACTCACTCAAGACATGTGCTTGCATCATTAAGCACTGTGTGGCTGCAGAATTTTCACCAGAGAGCTTGAATGGCTGTTTTCCAACCTGTTTGATTGTTATTCTTTCTCTTGACATCAAGAGATGACCAATCCCGAGGGCTCATACAAGTACAATGCAGAAACCTACCAAAAGGAACATTTAAAGGATGATGGAGAGATTTGTTCTAAAAATGCCATCATTCAACTTGAATTAAAATCGAACAGTGCTTCCTTGTTTTCAAAGACCACAGCGGGTACACCGAGTAGATGTAGTAGAGTCTGTGTAGGAGGTGAGATTGTGTGCGTGTGTGTGTGTGTGTTTGTGGAGGGGCCAAATTGTCTAATATAGTGAAACATGTTAAAACATGTTTAGGGTTATCATTATCTCCATAAAACAAATGTTGTACCTAATGAAATAAGGGACAGAGTGATCCTTACTTTTCTTATAGTCCTCTCACACTTCTGAGAGAGTGTCATAACCCCCACTGCTCCACAACCTCCAAATGATCAGCTCTTACCATGCTACTCCATATCTTTAAATGTAAAGATGGAGAGAGTTGTGCTGGTGGCTGGACAGTTGCTATGGCAACCCGTGTGGCATCACAGAGGCTGCAGACGGACAGCGTGGCGGTGAGCTTGTGTGGCTGGGACATATTATGCCACCTCTAATTCATCAGCCTATTAGAAAAACAACAAATGAACACAGATGAGAAGAAATAATCTTATGACAGTGAAATAGGACTGGGCTGTATAACTAAAAGAAAATTATATCTCAATATGTTTTACACTTGATAAAATTTGGGATTGTGAAATTAAGGGGTTATAAAGTGCTCTTTTTTTTATAAAGTTTTATCATCTTCCCTGAGGTCCACTATGTTAGTTACGCTTTTTTTATTTATTTTATTTATTTTTTTTTTTTTGCATTAAATGATCGATATGATCATTTTCCACCCTGTCTCTGGCCCTCTGTCCAGTGTGTGTTTACATACACCAACAATTAAAAATAGCGCAGATGGGCAGTGTTCAGGAATAGTTAGGCCACACTAGGCCTGTTTTCCTGCTCTCTCTCTGTGAGTACGAACTGAGCCCCAGTGGGCGGGACCAAGGATGCAATGATGTAAAGTAGGTGTTGATGTTGTTGCTGTAGAGGTGGTCATGAATTAATGAGTACCCTTTATGACATCACAATATTACGGAAGTAGAGAATGAGGCGTTTTGGCAGCTTGGTTTCAATAAATGCTTTTATTGCATTGGGGATTACGTTTTGAGTTCTGAAATTCACAGTATGTTTTTATAGTAGAAAGATCTCTTATTTGTCAAAATATCAAAGAAATTTGATTCTTCATGACATGACCCCTTTAAAGGCATACAAAAAAAAAAAAAAAGATGTCTTCAAATAAGTTTTACACATAATGAAATGAATAATACTGTTGAAAAATGTGTTTAAAATCATGTTCACTCAGGAGATGAAGACTCTAGTCATATTAGTAGCCTAATAAAGACTAATGGAGCTTGGGTGCCTCATAAAGGAGTCGACATATTGAGATCACAAGACCCGCCTAATATTACTCACTTTGTTTCTGTAAGCCCCACCACCCCACCCCTGTTATTGGACACTTGTGCTCATGGAATAAATTAATTGTGGCTGACTGTGAATAATAAAGTTAGACAATGGCATTGACTATAAAGTTTAAAATGCATGATGCTACATCCGCTCAACTAGGTTTCAGTGCAAGTTGACTGCTTTATTGGCCAGCAAAATGTAAACAAAAATTGAGTGCACCTTGAAATCCTTCTATATTATCAGTGTTGCTTTATTTTATATATTGGCAGCAAAATCATTGCAATTATATTGTGAACCTTCATTATATCACCCAAGATTTCAGTAAAGTGAAAATGGCACACAGAGAAGCGAGCAGTAGCCAGACAGACAAGGAAAAACAAAGCACACGGAGACAGATAATATGTGTGTTTAAGAGATTAGAAAGAGATGAGTCCTTCTCTAAAGGTTGCAGGCTGAATGAGCTGTGGCAGGGTCTGGGTTGTGCCCACAGCATTCAGAGGCAGCGGGGTGTGCAGGACAGCAGGTCAAAAGAGCAGCTCACCCCTGCTCTCGTAGCATGAGATAACAAGTACTCCTCTCTGTCTCATCATGAATTATGCTGCACAGAGCAATGGGCGTGTTGTCACAGTTATCCGTCTGCTTTACACACATACACGCACACACACAGTGACATATAGACACCACCTGTAATCTCTCCTTTCTCATGTCTCTCTCTCTCTATCTCTCTTACACTTGAGTGCATGCACACTATTTCTCTGTCTCTCTCACTCACTTGATACACACTGTAGTTCTTGCTTGGATCACTTTAATGTTCCTACAGAGCGTTGATGAAAGACTGTGCTCATAGTACATGCTGGATACGTTTATGTCCTTTTATGTAGATCAAACATAAAACAGTTGATTAAATTGTCATCTTTATTCGTACACAATAAATGAGCAGTCAATTGGGAGTGAATGGCTGTGAATTGCACTACAGCAATTATTTTGGCTGGTGCTGTGTTACCATATTTTATTCAGATCTCTAAGTTTTTTCAAGTTTAAAGCTTATTTGCCATTTTTTTTAATGTTAAATACTTTCTCATATTCTAGCTTAATATGCAGAGATATTTAGTCTCATACCCTTTCGTGGTCATTTGTCCTCCTGCAGCCAGAGAACCTGCTGTTGGCCAGTAAGATGAAGGGGGCGGCAGTGAAGTTGGCTGACTTTGGTCTTGCCATCGAGGTGCAGGGAGACCAGCAAGCCTGGTTCGGTAAGACCCCTCTACTGTTCTTTAACCTCATTGGCTCATCTCTTGAAAAGATTTTTATCTTCCTGTTTAGGTGGCACTGATATTCGTATATCAGCTGACTCTCCCACTAGCATAAAGTTTCTTTTCCCTTGTTCTCCTGTTTGCTCTCTATGGCATCTACATCTCTATAGGGTCTAGAGCAGTGGTTCTCAACTGGTTTTACTTTGGGACCCAGATTTTACATAGGAAATCAAGTGGCGACCCACCATAGTAAAAACATAAATTGTATTTAATATCCTGAGTCACATTTCCTTTTATCTTGCGTTGTTTTGTTCATGGTTTTCAAGTATAAGGGCATGCATCAAGTGACATTATGTTTGCTATTGATGTCAACAACAAAATCTACAGAAAGATTTCTCTCCCCCTCTTTTAAAAATTTAAGAGCAAATTTATATATATGCTATGAGCCCATTATTATCCCATTTGTTTCCTAATTTCAAACAACATTCAAACAGAATTACACAGGAGGAAAGGCTCCTCATTACCATGGTTAGGTCAGTGTAGCTAGTCTTAAATAATAGTAGGCTAATAATAATAATAAATTATATATTGATGAAGAAAAAAAAATTCTAGCCAAAACACATTTTGAAACTTTAACTACAATTGTCACTGTTGATATAAAATGAGGTCTAATAGATTCTACTTTTAAATTATTTCATGTGAAACTATAACATTTTGTCAAAATATAACTCATGTAAAATCATGAAACAATTTTGTAAAGGTGATGATGTGTAATGAATTCTTTTTTATAGCACAGTGTTGCTCTTTTCCTCCTCAACCAAATTGGTCCGGTTGCTAGGGAGGGTAGAGTCACATGGGGTAACCTCCTCGTGGTCGCTATAATGTGGTTCGTTCTCGGTGGGGCGCGTGGTGAGTTGAGCGTAGTTGCCGCAGTGGATGGCGTGAAGCCTCCACACGCGCTGTGTCTCCGTGGCAATGCACACAACAAGCCACGTGATAAGATGCGCTGGTTGACAATCTCACATGCGGAGGCAACTGGGATTCGTCCTCCGCCACCCGGACTGTGGCGAATCACTACGTGACCACGAGGACTTAAAAAGCACATTGGAAATTGGGCATTCCAAATTGGGAGAAAAAGGGTAGAAATCCAAAAACAAAAACAAACAAAAAACATGGCAACAAAGAAAAAAATGAAATGACCCCTGTTCAAAAGTCTGCATACCCTTAGTTCTTAATACTGTGTATTGCCCCCTTTAGCATCAATGGCAGCGTGCAGTCTTTTGTAATAGTTGTCTATGAGGCCCCAAATGCTTGCAGGTGGTATAGCTGCCCATTCCTCTTGGCAAAATGCCTCCAGGTCATGCAAAGTCTTTGGTCGTCTTGCATGAACCGCACATTTGAGATCTCCCCAGAGTGGCTCAATAATATTAAGGTCAGGAGACTGTGATGGCCACTCCAGAACCTTCACTTTTTTCTGCTGTAACCACTGGAGGGTCAATTTGGCCTTGTGCTTAGTGTCATTGTTGTGCTGGAAAGTCCAAGAGCGTCCCATGCGCAGCTTTCCTGCAGAAGAATGCAAATTGTCTGCCAGTATTTTCTGATAACATGCTGCATTCATCTTTCTATCAATTTTCACAAGATTCCCTGTGCCTTTAGAGCTCACACCCCCCCAAAACATCAGTGAGCCACCACCATGCTTCACAGTGGGGATGGTATTCTTTTCACTATAGGCCTTGTTGACCCCTCTCCAAACATAGCGCTTATGGTTGTGACCATAAAGCTCTATTTTGGTCTCGTCACTCCAAATTACAGTGTGCCAGAAGCTGTGAGGCGTGTCAAGTGTTGTGGGGCATATTGTAACCGGGATTTTTTGTAGGCATTGGTGCAGTAAAGGCTTCTTTCTGGCAACTCGACCATGCAGCTCATTTTTGTTCAAGTATTGTCGTATTGTGCTTACCTGATCTTGGCTTGGTATCAAGAGATCCCTGAATTTTCCACTTCTTAATAAGTGATTGAACAGTACTGACTGGCATTTTCAAGGCTTTGGATATCTTTTTATATCCTTTTCCATCTTTATAAAGTTCCATTACCTTGTTACGCAAGTCTTTTGACAGTTCTTTTCTGCTCCCCATGGCTCAGAATCTAGCCTGCTCAGTGCATCCACGTGAGAGCTAACAAACTCGTTGACTATTTATGCACAGACACTAACTGCAATTTAAAAAGCCACAGGTGTGTGAAATTAACCTTTAATTGCCATTTAAACCTGTATGCGTCACCTTGTGTTTCTGTAACAAGGCCAAACATTCAAGGTTATGTAAACTTTTGATCAGGGCCATTTGGGTGATTTCTGTTGCCATTATGATTTAAAAAGGAGCCAAACAACTATGTGATATTAAATGGCTTCATATGATCACTATCCTTAAAGAAAAGACAGTTTTTTTGCATGATCAGTCATATTTTCAAAATCAATTCCAAATTTCACAATTTCTGCCAGGTCATGCAAACATTTGAGCACAACTGTACATATGTGTAGCTTATGTGTAGCTTGTGTGTTATGTGTACCTCAGTGCATTTGACAGCCTGTTGCATCTCATGAAATTTCAGTGTGAAAGTAATTAATCCTCTTCTAGATTTGTCCTAGTTTGTTGCATCATCTCTTTGATATAAAAAATAAAACATCAAAATATTTCAGAATATATATTCTCTTCTATTATTTTCTAGTCGTCTTGAAAATGCTTTGAAAATTTACACTCTGGGAATTTTGTATATCCATTTGTGATAAATATATGTTCTGGGTCTCTAAAGATGTGAGTATGTTTGTTGGAATACCCATGCATTTAAGGGTTAAACAACAGGACAGGGCAACATAGTAGTGAGATAATGTGACAAGATTGACAATTAATTGAGATTGTGTGTCAGCATTTAATAATAGTAGGGACAAACTTCATAGACTGAAGAACTAAACAAAATATTATGTTTGTGTAATCTAAACTGAAATGCTGTGTTTGTAATGCACAGAATTTGGTTATCATAATGAGATGATTTTGGTGATTTTTGTGATTGACTACAATTAACTCATTTTAGAGCAGGATATGTAATCACCATTATGGCTCCACAGGTTTTGCAGGCACCCCTGGATACCTCTCTCCTGAAGTCCTGAGAAAGGATCCTTATGGCAAGCCAGTGGATATCTGGGCCTGTGGTAATACTTTCACCACTATTCACAATAACACAGTATTTACACCTAAATGACTCTTTATTCTTGTCTTCTGTATATGTGTTTATCTGCTTAACTGGTGTACTAAATATACATTCAGTCTTTTTGCATGGGAGGGACGGTGGAGTGAGATGAAGTAACCAGTTTATTTGTTCTGGGCAGGTGTGATCCTGTATATCCTCCTGGTGGGTTACCCTCCTTTCTGGGATGAAGACCAGCACAAGCTCTATCAACAGATTAAGGCTGGAGCTTACGACGTGAGGATCAGACTCCATCTATGGCATTCAGCAATGCTTTTGAATTTCAAGACACTGTGTGTCGTCCACCAAAACTGTGTGTCATGTCCGTTAAGCAACTCCATTAAGTAAAGCTCAGTTATGAACAGCAAGTGAATGCCCTTTTATTAAGCCTGTCGTTTAGTGCCCATCAACATGTTGACAAAGATGCTCTCATTGCCGTCCCCATACAGAGTTTTTAGTGTCACCCTATCAACCCAGAGTGACGAGCCCAGATTGAAGCCTTTGTTAATATTTAATTGGCTGAGATAGAAAGCTGAGTTCCTCAATAATGAATGATGCCAGCCCCCTGATCTTGAGCACATAGAGGATCATATAACTGTGGAGTCTTTATCATCTCCTCAAACCCCCGAGGAAACCACAGTTTTGAGTGTGATCTTTCTCATCAACACCATCCTATATAACTTCACAATACTGCTCAAGCGAGTTTTTTCAATTCATTCTGTATGGGGGCTGAGCGGCAGGCTTGAGTGAGCAATTGTGGGATGGACAGCGGAGTGGAACATGCAAAACAAGTATCAAAAAGTTGAGAAATGTTCACCTTTATGCAAATTAGAGGCGTTAGCCAATCGCTGTGAGTTGAAGGCAGTGACGTCAACCAGAACATCAAAAATCATGCCACAGTTGAAATCATTGAGATCACATTTTTTCCCCATTCTGATAGCTGATGTGAACATTAACTGAAGCTCCTGACCCATTTATGCATGATTTTATGCATTGCACTGCTGCCACACAATTGGCTGATTAGATAATCGCATGAATAAGTAGGTGTACAGGTGTTCCTAATAAAGTGGTTACCGAATGTGTATGAAGTCAGAAGTTTACATTTAGGTTGAAGTCATTAAAACAAATTTTTTAACCACTCCACAGATATAATATTAGCAAACTATAGTTTTGGGAGGTCATTTAGGACATCTACTTTGTGCATGACACAAGTAATTTTTCCAACAATTGTTTACAGACAGATCGTTTCACTTTTAATTGACTATATCACAATTCCAGTGGGTCAGAAGTTTACATACACTAAGTTAACTGTGCCTTTAAGCAGCTTGGAAAATTCCAGAAAATGATTTTTGGCACCATTCAGAGTAATTTCTAGAGACTGTTGTGTGTGAAAATCCCAGGAGATCAGCAGTTACAGAAATACACAAACCAGCCTGTCTGGCACCAACAATCATCCATGCAATTATCTAATCATCCAATCGTGTGGCAGCAGTGCATAAAGTCATGCAGATATGGGCCAGGAGCTTAAGTTAATGTTCACATCAACCATCAGAATGGGGAAAAAATGTGATCTCAGTGATTTGGAGCATGGCAAAATTGTTGGTGCCAGACGGGCTGGTTTGAATATTTCTGTAACTGCTGATCTCCTGGGATTTTCATGCACAACGGTCTCTAGAATTTACTCCGAATGGTGCCAAAAACAAAAAAAACATTCAGTGAGCAGCAGTTCTATGGATGGAAATGCCTTGTTGATGAGAGAGGTCAGCAGAGAAAGTCCAGACTGGTTCAAACTGACAAAGTCTATGGTAACTCAGATAAACACACTGTACAATTGTGGTGTGAAGAATATCATCTCAGAATGCTAATCTGAGATGCAGGTTAGTGCTGTTTTGGCAGCACGAGGGGGACCTACACAATATTAGCCAGGTGGTTTTAATGTTGTGGCAGATCGGTATGTGTGTGTATTTATATATATATATATATATATATATATATATATATATATATATATATATATATATATATATATATATATAAACTAATGTAAATAAAGTCATCATACAGTGTGTATGTATATATATAGCCTTTAGTTTATTGAAAGCACCTGTGCAGATGCTAATGTCCATCAGTGTTGATCAGCTGCTGCTCGTTGTTTGTAAACATTCTAGCAAGCAAGATCAGAGAATTGCTGATATAATTTGATTTCATTGGTGCTTTCTAAATTCCATTTAGTTCAACTAGGCTCTCTTTAAGTGCATGAGAGTATATCATGTTTAGAGTGTTTATGTTGCATTGTGGCATTGTCTATTTGATGGAGTGCTGCAGTTTGGAAGATGTGATTATTATGGCCAGTTTTGTTATCAGCACATTCAGCCATCCAAGTGAAAAACTCTCTTCCATCCATTGCTTTAGCTACTCTGCACTGATCTTATTAACATCCATTATAGGGGCCATGAAAGCCATTGATCTGTGTGTTTGTGCATGTCTGTACATTTCTCCATTCATATATCATCCAGAAATGTCAAGCTTTTTTCTTCCTCCCTCTTTCTCCCTTGTTCATGTCTTAGTTTCCCTCTCCGGAGTGGGACACGGTTACCCCAGAAGCCAAAAACCTCATCAACCAGATGTTGACCATCAACCCAGCGAAGAGGATCACGGCTGACCAGGCACTGAAGCATCCTTGGGTCTGCGTAAGTCCCCCAGCCTTAAACCAGTGGTTCTCAAATAGTATTGCAGACATCAAGTGATGACCCAGCACAGTATTGAAATTGTTTATTGTGCAAAGATAAACACAAATGTCCTTAAGCAAACATTACAATTATTAACATAACCATGAACTGCATAGGCCCAACAATTGACAGACTGAATAGGACATTAACTTTTTTGGTTCCTAAATGTCTCTTTTATTTTGATAGTTTCATGTCATCAGCAGACAGCAATTCACCACACAAAGCAAACTGTGGTTGTGGCACAAACCATATTTGTCCTCGCTGCAAGTGAACCCATTTTAATGTAGTCTTAGTCATATTTTCTTTTACCTTGTATTGTTTTGTTCATGGTTTTCGAGGATGCGGGCATGTCAAGTAACCTGGTCATGTTGGCATCTGCCTTTTTTGTATGAATTTGCTTCAAAATACCATAGAGTCTGATTGGATGCACACTATTTGACATCAAGCGTTTTCTCCTCCCTTTTTAAGTTGTTTAAGCCATTTTTATTTTGCTATACTAATTATGCATGATCAAGTTGCTTTTTATTATTTGCATTTAGCATTGTTACTGTTACCAGCTGTCCGAGACCGTATCGGAACTGACCTACAATGCATTTTTGTTTCGAGAACCTCTGCCTTAAACCCCATTCACAATAACACAATATTTACACCTAAATGACTCTTTATTCTTGTCTTAAGATGTTACAGATGTATGAACTTTTCTAAACCTGTTAATTTGACATGCAAATGGCGTTATACTGCGTCTCCGTTAGCGAGCGACACAATAAAACCATCGCTCTTGTTAATAACTAACAAAGCTGTTAACATTGCAAGCGCGTGACATTGAAGCAATCTATAGTTTTGACTCCTTTAATATCACAGTCATAATGCAGCCCATTTGACAAGAATGGCAGAGATACCAAAAATGCTTTGTGTACCAGCTGCATGGTGAAGAGAGACACTTAAAAACCTGTTACATCTCTCATCTCCATCTCTCCATCCAGGTTCGAAATTAACGGGGGCTCTGGGCAAAAATGCCCCCTAAATTCAAAAAATACCCCCGCAAAGAGTTCTTGTTGTTTTATTACTAACATCTGATAGCCTATAGGCCTACTTCCAAATACATAGGCCTACATCGCGATCTTCATTGGAACTTTTGCTAAACTTTATTTGTTTCGTGCCTTCCATTGTGCAAATGTCAGTGGCGGATACTGGCACGATAAACACACACAAACGGGCACTCGCTTCTCACGCTTCACAACAGTTTGGTGTCGTGCTCGCACGCTAAATTACATGACCGTTCGGTCCTTTTGTTCAAAATATACTATCCTAGTAAGTAACACTGTCACTGTCTGTGCTATGGCCTACTTACCTGCCCATCGGTTCATCTCACTTATGCATCTCTCTGTTTGAAAAGCCTCCTCACCTGCTAGAAGCCAAAAGTGCGGGAAGGATGGATGTTATATATTTAAGTTAATCAGGTCTGAGAGAAAACCAAATACAATGTAACCAAATGCTACAATGTAGTTAATAATAATATTAACAAAAATAATATGTAGATAAATAGCTTGATGTGAAATAAAACATTATTAATGATACAATAATAATTTTACATTAACCACTTTTAGTGTTTGAATCAAATCTCTGACTAATTTTCATTGTGAAATGTTTCTTTTTGCATTGTTTTATTCAATTGGCATGGAGAAGTTGCCAAGTTTTTTAAACTCCTCATTTCAAATCTGGAGAAATGCTGTCATCTCCTCTGTCGCTGCATTCGTTTTGAAGCCAATGTTAATTTAATAGCCAAAATGTTTGGAAATATGTGAATGAGAAAAAAAAAACGTTTTGTTTCAGAACCAATGCACATTATGCAATGTACAGATCATGCAATTTGGTAATTATTGAAAGATGCCATTTTTCAAATTGACTTAATTGTTTAAATTCTAACATAAAAGGATGACAGGGTCAATTTTATAAGGTTAGAATAGAAACAAAATTTGCCCTAGTAAAGGTAAAAAAAAATGCCCCTGGAAATCAAATATTGCCCCTTAATGAAAAAGTTGATTTCTGACCCTGGTTCCATCTGACCTATACAGGAATTTAGAAAAGTAGCCCCCCGTGAGATTTAGGTGAATTTCAGACCTTTTAGTGTTATGAGTTTTATTCCTCCCTCCCCCCAAAGTGTGTAAATCCCGCGAAATGAGCCGTGTAAGGGGGGAATTCCCCCTCATTTTCAGAAAGGAATTTCAGGCCCTGAAATAGCAACTGGCATGTGTCATAATGTCATATACTTAACCCTCCAGGCTGCAATGAAGAAAGGAAAAAAAAAAAAACATTGAAACATATGCCAGCCTGTTTGGTTGTTGAAAACATAGAATGACACTTTATATCGAATTTGTAATACACTGTACATATCTGTCATGGATTTTTGTCCTGAGGACTTTGCTGTCTCTCTCCCACATAGCAACGTTCCACTGTTGCCTCAATGATGCATCGTCAAGAGACTGTTGAGTGTCTGCGCAAGTTCAACGCCCGCAGAAAACTGAAGGTTTGGTTTGTTCATTAACACTTTATCCATGTTTATGATTGTTTGAAGATTTGTTCTCAGCATTGTTTATTTTTATTATAAGTTTCTAGATTTTAAAATTAAGAATTGTTATTTTTCCTGCAGGGGGCCATACTTACCACCATGCTGGTGTCCAGGAACTTCTCAGGTGAATAACTTATTTACTTCAGTAACATTAGTGAGAGCTCTGGACTGCAAAAATCATATGCTTTATGAGTATCTTTTATCTTTTTCCAGTAAAAATATCTTGACATCTAACATCATGACTGAAAAAGATATTAACATTAATTATTTTTTCTTGTGCCACTGGCAGATTTTTTCACTTGCTTATGCTTCAAACAACAGAACACATCTGCCAGTGGCACAAGACAAAATACATGTCATCTGTCATCATTTACTCAGACCTTAATGTTTTTCCAGACCCATTTGACTTTCTTTCTTCTGTGGAACATCCTCAGTCACCATTCACTTTCATTGTATCTTTTTTCTTTATAAAGGAAGTGAATGGTGACTGATGCTAACATTATGTCTAATATCTCCTTTTGTGTTCCACGGAAGAAAGAGAGTCATACAGGTTTGGAGCAACATGAGTGTGAGTAAACGATGACAGAATGGTCATTTTTGGGAGTTCTGTTTAATATCTTAATTCTGCATGCCAGGTGAACTTTTTTTGGATGCTTTTTTATTTTTACTGGAGAACAGGACAAAAATGTAACTGTTAAGAATATGATTTTTTGCAGTGTGCTCCTACATTGAAGGAATCAGAATGTTATGGTTTTGAGTGTATATTTTGAAGCCTTTTTTAAATTTTTTAATCTGGCCCCACTTTCCTGACTGCATAGAGTCATTTTGGCTTTGCTTTAGGTTGGTTTGTTTGGATACAAATGTGTGTGCACACACTGGGGTAAGTTTTTATGTGTTCCCAGAGAGGCTGAGCTTCTTTTTAGTTGGCCTCTCCAAAATGAAATGCTCTTTTGTCCAATAGTGGGTCGGCAGCACACCAGCCCGGCCACCCCCACCACCAGCTCAGCTGCACTGGCACAGGAAGGTACGTGAGATGGGCACAAGGGGGCCATTGCCCACTTTCAGCCTCTCTTCTGCCAGCATGTGATCTAGGGGAGCCTGCTATACCCTTGCCAATGCACGGGCACTAAAACTCTTTGGAGAGACCATTTGCTATGCAGAGAATACATACAGGCCTTCGCACAAACACGGTCTCCAGGGTTTGGATTCAGTGATTGAATTTAGATCACTTCAGTATATAAATTCAATAGAGATCTTGAGTGAATTTATATCTTGTCTGTATTGAGCTGAATGCTTGAATATGATATCATTTACTCACCCCAATGTAATTCCGAACCCATATGACTTACTTTTTTCCATGGAACACAAAAGGGAGATGTTAGGCAGAATGACATCCTCAATCACCATTCACTTTTATTGTATGAGATAAGATGACTGAGGTCCTTAACATTCTCCCTAACATCTCTTTTTGTGTTTCTCATGGAAGGAAGTCACAGATTTGGAACAATATGACAGCGAGTACAAGATAAGAGATTGTTTTATTTTTAAGTGAGCTATCCCCAGTGCCGTTCCTATCCCATTTGGAACCCTAGGTGAGACCCTCCAGCCCTTTATTTTATAAAAATTACCCCAAATGAAATTCAGTCACTCCCAACCCTGGGACACATCTGTATCTCTTTGTGCATCATGCCTTTTAACCAAAGTCTAGGATGAAAGGGCCCTTTCCTGATAAAGGCTGCCTTTTCCTTCGACCTGCACAGAACATCTTTACACAAGTGCTGCAAACTTGTTAGGAGATGTTATGTGTCATTGTCAGCAGGTTGGGATGGTAAGGTGTATCTTTAAATGTATTATGTTTTCCATATGATGTCTTTCTGGAAACATAATGCATTATGGGTTTGCACTCTGGTGATGGTCCAGGGATTCTCGGGTGGAGGTATTTTGATGTGGGTCTCCTTAAGCAAAGACTTGTTTTATCATCTTAATGGTTTCTTAAGGTGGCTCATTCTCCTTGTATGCCTCCAATGTCAGGCCATCTTTTGGTCAACCACACAACTGCACTGGTATGAAATTGTGGGTACATGCTGACCTGCAAAGATCAAGGCTGACATGCAGTTGCCTGTGTTCTATAGTCCTGAGGTTGTGTAAGAATGAATGTCAAAGTCACATGTATGTGTTAGCATGCTTTAAAGGGAAGACTTATCAAGAATAACCCCTCAGCTGAAATGCCACCAGTTCTTCACTCAGCAAGGATCGTTCATGTTTGAGTGGTGTGCTTCAGACGTATCAGCATGTACTCAGGTGTCTTTGTGCATGGAGGAAACAACAGGATCCACCTGTCCTATTGTGTCATGCTTCTTGCTTTTTTTGTTTATTACTTGTCTTTCTTCCCACTCATGTTCGTCTTAATGAATATGGCATGTCTGTGAATGCTCTGCCAACTACTTTTGTTACTTAACAATAATACTTGTCAGTTGCAGCTTCTGTATATTAAACACAGTGAAACAATAGTGAAAGAATAGTTTTAACACCTTGCGTTAACCAGTCGTGATGCGATAAGATTCCAGCGATCAGAGAAGAATCCAAATCTGTCTGTCGACACTGAATGCAAACTGATGTGCGACACAGCACACAACCAATGAGAACATATCTGATGGTTAAAGGAAAAATACAAAATAAAGAAAAAAATCTGAAAAGCTTATCATTTTATAAAAGGTTAGAAAGTGATTTTATCACACTAAAATCATGTCAACATGGATATTGTTTACGTCTTGTGGCTAAACTTCTGAAACAGTGAGTGTTTTAACATTTACAGACTGGCCCCATTCACTTCCATTGTAAGTGTCTCCATGTAAGCCAGGTTTGCTTTTTTTTAAGAAAAGAAGGGACAAGTCGAAATGAATTTTTGTGGCAATCAACATTATGCCACAAATGCTGTCAAGTGAGCTTAAGTTGTATTGAACCTGGAATATTCCTTTAATGTACTGTTATGAGAAGCTGGATTTATGACCAATGAAAGCTCACAGTGGGTCAGGCTACCCGGTACGGCACTGCAGAAATAGAAATGCAAGCTACAGCAATTGACAAGAAGAATGCAAGTCGATAGAAATAGATACCAATCTATATCAACAGAATGTCCTGACACTTGTTGAGATTGCGGCTGTTAGAACAAAAACTCTGATTAACATGGAAGAGATGCCTTTTATCACATGCTGCTTTATTGCGTTGCTTCTGGTTACGACAAGATGTAAGAATTTATTTGTTTGTTTGTTTGTTTGTTTATTTATTTATTTATTCCAATTAGAAGTGGTAGCTCCCAGATGTGTCAGTTTCAAAATCAACAAACCACCTTGTCAATGAATGATAGATATTTTGAGTAAATATTGGGTAAAATAAGTTCCTTTAATTAATGCCTTCATTAAATTGTATTATATACATAACTGCCTTTCATCAGACATCCGCCACCCTGCTTTCTAGATAACGGCAGGATCTTCGGCCATAAGAAAAAAAACCCGATATTGGTTCTTTCACTAAACTCATATTATTAATGTTTTGATTTATTACATATATCACAACTATTAAATAATGCAGCTCATAACGGCTGACTCATATGACCCTATTATACAGTTATTTTCTCAATGCCACTCCTTAATTATGAGCTCAACAGCAAAACAGGTCAGAAAAGTAGGAATTATCTTCCCACCACTCACAGGCTGTGTCTTGTTTCGAAGGATGCGTGCTAGGTAGAATGCGTCCTTTGAAGGCTGAAGTATACCGAGCGTCCTCCTTTAAACAAATCTCATTTAAACGAGACAGCGTTTGTAGGACAAACGAAAACGGAACGTAACATGGTTGCTATGACAGCACGCCACTCTTTAACAAGCGCGAGCGCTTTGAGTGAGAAGAGAACAAAGTCCCTCTGGAAGGGAATGCATGAGGTACATTTTAGGAGAAATGTACCTCATGCATCCTCCGAATTCCCGTGAAAGAAGGTTGCATTCGAAGGCTGCATTCGAAGTGTCCTACTCACTTTTCTGAAACGAGACAGCCTTGATGACGTAAGGCGGCCGTCAAATGCGACCTCCGGAGGATGCATCCTTCCAAATGAGACACAGCCACTGTCTCATGAATGTAAAGTAAACTGAGGCAGACAGACATTGGAGCTGTGTGCAGTATTGATGCTTTTAGTGATAACAGCAGGCCAGGCAGGAAATGTCTCTGCACAGCATAGACCCAGCATGAAATAAAGTAATAAATACTTTTTATTTTGTTTGCCACCGTTTTTTGTTTTCTTTTTGAATAATATGTTGATTGATTTATTTTGCCTTTCTCCCTTTTGCATTCTTTCATTCCTCTATCCACTTTGGAAGGTAAGGGAATTTGAAGATCTGAAATACTTGGAAAGTCTTTGTGTGTGTGTTGTCGTTTGTGCACATAGTATGTTATGTTGTATACTGTATGTCATTAGTCTGTTTTCTGTTGAACCTCTTTCTGTAAGAACTTCAGGAGGGATGTATTCATAGAATATGTTTCATCAACCAATCTGAGGATCTTTCATGCTTTCTTGGTGGAGAGAATTTTCTTGCTTCTTTTACACCTACAGTATATACAAGGGTTTGATATTTGCTTTTAGCCATGTGTCTAAATGGAAATCTGCATTTTTATCATCCAGTAGATCATAGGATCTCTTGTTTCTCAAGAGCACAATGCAAGTTGATCAGATGTTTCAACTGTTCTAAATGTTTTGTTTTCTCTCTTATCTTTCAGCATGCAAAAGTTTACTGAACAAAAAGTCTGATGGCGTGAAGGTAAGCCCGAACACATTTTCTCTCTCATTACTTAAGTTCTTTTATTATTGATTTTTTTTTTTATTTTATATTTTTTATCATTAACAAATACAAAATTTTTCCCCAGTTTCTTTTATTTATTTATTTTTAAAGAATTTCTGGTCACATTTTGTTTTTTTCCCCCCTCCCCTTTTTTCACCCCTTCACTGTGTTAAATAATAGCTAAGCAACCAGCAAATTTGCATAGCCAGCAGGATGGCATTAAACCCAAGACAATTTAAATATTCTACATATATTCTAAATTATGTTTAATTATTTATAATTATGTGATTTTGAATAATTGTAAAAGGAATAAATCCACCCCAAAGAGGCTTTTATTGCCAAATCAAAAACCATTTAGCATATTTAGACGGATATTTGCCCATATGTCCTTTTAGATGATATCGTTCTCATTCTGATTCATGGCAAAATCTGTCAAAGCAGAGAGATCTACTCAGCCCTGCACCTGTCTCTGTGCATGCAGTGAATCATCAGCTTTTCAACAGAACCAAGAAGCATTAGCTGCTCAAAATCTTTATCAATGAAATCAGTTTCAACAGTGTAACACTTTTCAAATGTTGCTACTAAAAACACCCGTCACATCACACATGGCTTTGCGACTTCTTATGGTTGTTTTTTTCCTCTCTCTCTTTCTTCTCTGTGGGATCTAACTAGCCGCTTTGTTTTTTTCTGTGTCCACTGGCCTGTTTTCTATGCTTCCCTGTTTTGCCCTCCTCTGTTTCACTCTGTTCAGAAAAGGAAGTCAAGCTCCAGTGTTTATTTGATGGTGAGATCTGTTCTGTGTCTCTCTCCTGTTTCTGACTCTTCCTCAACACTTTCTCGCTGGCTTGCTCTCTTTTTTTCTTGGTCGAGATGCTCGAGAGTTTGTTTGGGTCTTTTTTTGTCTCATTGTTGGACTTAAATAGGATTTTGTCAATCATAGGTCCATCATTATCACAATTGACATTAACAGAGTCATGATCGCCCGTTCAACTCTGTTTTACCCTGGCACAAACATTTACACTCATACATACACACAGACACAGATTTATTAGAAAGCTCATTCCCCTGCAGTTCATCCTTCATTACCAATGCATCTCGGTGCTCTCTTTGTTAGCTGGACCAGGGGTTTCTGTCTAAGAGGTTGCTTGCTCTGTCTCTCTTCAGACATTTACCTTGACCTAAGGTTGACCAGTCTTCTGAGAGCCCTCGATACATCCTGTTAGGTTTCCCTGAGCTCTGCGCTGCCTTTAGACCCAGAGAATGTAGCATCCTCTGACTATAAACCAGGGGTGTTTGTTCAAAGTGGACTAAAGGGCTCTTACTTGATGCTTCTCAGTAGAAAAGAGAGGATTTAAATGCTACTGAGGCAGACTTTTTAAGCCACACTGGAACTCCCCTTTTCCCCCACAGTCCCTAGTGTGTCAGGCCATATCTGTTGCCATGGCAATATCTGCAGTGGCTGTGACATCAGGCTTGGCCTGACAACAAATGAAGAGCCCCTTGTCATAATGATGAAAATCAGTTTGATATCAGATTTACTTTGATTTAAAACTGCCATTCTTTAAACCCATTTTTTCAGTTCTCTTTTTCTTTTTGTTGATCTTTCTTTTTCCCTTTATAATAAAGCATTTCTTAGGGTGATAGCAAGTAAATGACAACAGCAATGGTTGATATGGAGGTTTCTGCATTTGTCTTTTCACACTCCATTTACTAGACTTAAACTTGTCTGTGGTTTTTCCCATTTTCAATATCTAAACAACATCATTCAGACCTCTACGCATAAATGCTCATCTCTCATACTGTATCTCGAGTTTCTCCTTCACCAGGTCAGATAAGTTTTACTCTTATGTAGACCCTAACATCAAATAGACCCTGTCCTTTACAGCTGTATTTGAATTTTAAACTTCAAAACTTGTTTTGGAGAGATTTGCATATCTTAGACTTTGTATAAGTCTTGAGACATACAAGAGATTCTGGAAATGTGCAATGTTGAAACTTAAAAGTAAACTAGAATGACTGTGCCACATAAATCTTTGGTATGGACTTTACCACCCAAACTGCCTTTCAGAGTCCTGGATTCCAAGATTTGACAGCATCTTTGACATAAGAAGTTATACAGTTTTAAGCTTTTATAATAAATATTTGTAAAGGCTTCAGATTTGTTTATTTTTCATTATTTGTAAACAGTTTCTAAATTGACTTTTTTTGGGGGTACAGTGAGTTTGGGATGAGCTACTTTTGGCTGCTGTTCTGCTTCTATCTGTTTGATCAGTGTTTGTTAACCTGTCTCACCAATCCTACCTGTTTTAAAATGTCTCTTGTGTTTTACTGCCACCTTTTATCTATTTTTTTTCTTTGTTCTTCTTTCCTTTCTCCCTTAAATATAACATATATTGATTTATACTGTCACAGGTCTGTGCATAAACTTCTCAGTAAAGCTTTTCACTGCATGCACTAGTGGACTATCAATGTCCTGTAGCCTGAAACATCAGCTCAGTCACACTGGCCTCTAGTCATTACTGTGCCAGTAGCTTATTAGATTTAATACCCCCTTAAATAAACACTTTTCCTGAAAAAATTTCTTTCTTTCATTTTGATGTTATTTTTTTATTTATTTTTTAATGTTTTGGGGTACTGTAGGAACTTCATCTTCATGGGCTCTAGAATGTTCTAATTGATTTTTCTAGCATGTAGAAATTCTGTTACTATATTTTCAGATAGTGTTTATTTAGAATAATTATTATTGCACTGTAATATCATGGCCCCTTATAAAGGTTTGAAAGATGTTCACATGGACACAAAAACACTTCAACATACACTTTGATTAAATAATTTGAAAACGCATTACTAGATTGTTAATTGTCTTGCATTACAGTCCCTCTAATTTATTTAAAAATGTTTTGGAAATCATGTTTTATCGTTGTAGAGCATATAGTAAACCATTAAAAGACCATTCAGATTCAATACAAGTTAAGCTCACTCGACAGCATTTGTGGCATAATATTGATTACCACTACCACTGATTCGATTTAATTCGACTCGTCTTTCTTTAAAAAAAGCTAAAATCTGGGTTCCACTGAGGTACTTACAATGGAAGTGAATAGGGCCAATATATAAACGTTAACATACTCACTGTTTCAAAAGTATAGCCACAAGACATAAAAAAAAAATTTTATTATGATTTTAGTGTGATTAAAATCACTTACTAATCTTTTCTGAGTAAAGGTATATCCAGTTTTACAACCTTGTTGCCATGCCGATGTAATGCATTAAACCCTAAAACAACTGTAAAAACTATGTTCTAAACAACTTTACAGCTCAAATAATATGCGAGTTTTAACAGAAGAATAAATGTAAATGCTTTTATAAAATTTAAAGTTTCACATTTCTGCCTTTAAACCCTCCAAATAGTGGCTCCATTCACATCCATTGTATGTGCCTCACTGTAACCTCAATTTTTGCTTTTTGTAAAGAAAAGGAGGGATGAGTTGTTGTTTTTTTGTATTAGTAATCAACATCATGCCGTAAATGCTGTCGATTGAGCTTAACCTAGAATAGGTTCGCTTTATGAAACAACCATTAAAGAAAGCTTACTGGTTCATTTTATACATCACACCTTATTTTATCTTTGTTTTATCAAGCATAATTATGTGAATTTCTTGGTATGTGAGTATTGTTTCATTAGTTTGGATTTTGTAGGCTCTGCACTACAATCAGTATTATGAATCTGTAATTCAAAGAATGTAACAAGTGTATCAGTTGCACTAGGATGCATTACTGTTACTTTTAAGCATATGTACACTCCCCTTTCGTGCAGTTCTGTTGCCTCTCGATGTGTCAAGTATGAGCTGGGACCTTTCAGTTCTTGAACTGCACTGAATAGAAATCATTTTGTGTTGTCATTGTTTTTTTTTTTTGTTGTTGTTTTAATTGTTTTGTTTATTTTACCCCAGCCACAGACAAACAACAACAAAAACAGTGTAGTAAGCAGCAGCACCAAAGACAGCAGCATATCATCCACTGCACCAATGGTACCTCATCTAACATTTTATTTCCTTCATCATGTATTTACTCATAGAATTTCCTTTTCTTTCTTCTGAAGTCTTTGTTTAGTAAAAGGGTTTATCAATTTATCCCATACCTATTTTTTTGACTTCCACTACCTCATCGCTCAATTCACTTACATCAAGATGTGTGATGTTACTCATGCTTTTGATGAGTGGAACTAAAGCATCTGGTTTGTGTCTCTGTATTTCTCTCTCACTACCTATTTTACCCAAACAAACTCACAGGAAAAGTTTTGACCAATTTCAAATAACCAATTTCATTTTTTTCTTCTTCAATTTCCAGCCATTTTAGGATGATTTTTTATTCTTGCCTCTGAAATAATTTTCTAGATGTTTCCTTATCCTAGTAAAAGATAGATGTACTTTCTCACGGTCGCAACTACAAGGGTAAAACAGGATCCATTTATGTTAGGAAGCAGAACTGTTTTATTTGTTGTGAAGATGCAGTCACTACCTTTGCATTGAGGGCGTTTGCTCATTTGGTTGACAAATGCCCATCGCTGGTACTGCTCAGTAACCAGTACACAGTCTTAAAGGGATAGTTCACCCAAAAATGATTTAATTTACTGCATTTTTTTCCCCATACAATGAAAGTAAATGGTGACCTTTGAGGTCATATTGGTCAATTAAAAATGAAACAGTTCCACCAACAAACCACAGTTACAGTATCACAAAGATACTAAGATATCAAAGAGTCACTAAACATGAGTATGATGTGCTCATAAATCTAGTGATTGTAAGACGGTGCCAAAAGAGTTGCATTGACTCACTAAATCACAGCAGTTATGCTGGCTTTAGAGTGGCCCACCTCTCTGCATGTAGGGACTGCGTCTTCAAGTGTGCATTGACAGCGTGCTTACTAGAGGGTACCATGTAAGTAGTGGTGGTGGAAATAAAGTAGGATCAAGTGTGTCTGTGTGTATGTGCAAAGGCGGGATCAATGCTTTGTGTTTTCATGAGAAATAAAATATTGTGGCATTGAAAGCTAGCTATTTGTGCTGTGCTAATCTTTTCTGTATAGTCTGTGTGCTGTTGGTGACTGTGGTTGTCTTGGAGAGAGAACTTACATTATTACTTGCTCTGCTGTGTCTCTGTGGTTAACTGTACCCAATCCGTGCCTGCATATCCATTTATCTAACTGCAAGGCCCTTGTGTTATGTCTTTCTCTATAGACATTGTAGTTAGAGTATGATATCCAGTGGACCCCCAAAATACTTGGACACACTTTAAAATGTATATTTAACAAAAGCATTTCACAAAAAGTTTAAGTTATACTACTTTTATAAATCAGTACTGTTCAAAATTAAGACGAGGGTTTGGACCCTTTCTAGTTGTCAAACGATAGTGGAACATCTCCATGGTTAATGTGATGAACTCTGCTAGGACACCTGTGTGAACTTGAGGGGTACTGACCTAATACTTCTACTAAAAATAACTTTTGGATGAGTTGGTTAAACGTAATTGCTAAAATGGCTCAGAAAAGTGAAGTTACTGCTGATAAAAGGTCTAGCATCATTTGTTTGCAGATGCCACTTGGTTTCATACTTTGTTCTCTATTCCAATTAAATTCATATATGTTTAAGTGTGACTTGAGTGTCCAAATAATTTTTAAGGTCACTGTATACATATTTCTTCTCAAGTGGCTCATATGCAGTGTTCTCCAATATTATTGATCTGTGTACATTTTTGCTACTGAAGATTATGGCAGTAGTATAAGTTAAAGTTTTAGGGTCCCCACACCCTTTTCCCTTAGTCCTGCATGGTAAACTCTCTCCTAACTCTCCCCAGGAACCACAGACCACTGTCGTGCACAATCCACCCGATGGCATCAAGGTAAGCCACCTGTTTTAGCTCTGACACTAAACATTGGTCATTTGGGCAACTTCACAAACACTGCAACACTTAAATCTTCAAAGCAACACTACAAATATCACTCAACACTGGCGGCTGGTAAATGGGGCTTGCCCTCTTGCAGGATTGGCTGGATTGTGCAAGGCTTGGTGTGTTCCTGGGTGAACATCTATTGTTCTGTGAGGGGTCTGTGTGTCTGAGGGAGAGCTTGGATATATCTGTGCTTGTGGGTGATTCTTTATGTGTGTAGTTGCTGATTTACAGTGGATGGCCCTTATATTCCATGCCGATTTATAGACCCTGTCTGCTCCCTGTCTTCCCACCATATATACCACATTCCCTCCATCTCTCTCTCTTTCTGGTCACAGGGGTCTACAGAGAGCCAAAACACCACAGAAGAGGAGGACATGAAAGGTAGGAAAGGTACACTATCAACTCCTCATGTACTTTGCATGTCTTTCTCTTTTTCTTTGGGATCTAAACAGCAGGATAGAGTTTTAAATGGTAATAAATGTGCGCTTGATGTACACTACAAAGAGTTTGGACACACCTACTCATTCTTTATGATAACTTTTTTCCAAATAATAGTATCACAGACAAATGGAAGTATGGAAATTATGAAGTGAGCAAAAATGTTTTTAAACCAGTCAAAACTGTCTTATATTTTAGCTTCTTCAGAGTAGCCACCCTTTGCTTAGATTACAGCTCTGCACACCGGCTTTAAGAGGTGCCACATGGGATGCTTTTGAAATGGTATTCCCATGTATGCTGGGCACTCTTTGGTGGCGTTTTCTTCTCTATCTGGTGCAGCTCATCCATTTAAAACAAAATGTTGTAACATTATTAAAATTTTTCAACAAAACTAATTTAAAGTATTTAAGCATGTGTCTTTTGAATAGGTTTGTATGGTTTGTAAGATCCTGAGAAAAATGAATTCAGTCTAATGTACCCAAACTTTTGACTGGTAGTGTATGTGTACTGATGCATACAAAATACAAATGTACACAAATATTGCTTGGTTATTCAAATTTCAGTTAGTGTATCAAAATTTTTACACTTTCCCAGCTCTCATTGGGAAAACAATAGAGTAGAATAAAGAGTGTACTGTACAGATACAGGAAGTGAGTTTTTGACAGTGAGATCGAGACCTCTGTAGTGACAAAATCTTCATGGCTGTTGATAGGCTGGTGATATTTGATTGCAATATCGTGTGTGTTTTAGTGGCCTGATCAGCTAACGGGCAACTTGTCAGCTGCTGTAGTTACAGGGGGTTGTACCTAATACTCGACTAGTGGATTAGTTCTTCCAATAGTTGATGCATTGTGTTGACTATTCATGGATCACATAACTTCAGTTACGCTTCTATCTATATGATGACAACACGAGAAAAATTCATCACACACAAACTGTGTTTTGGTGTATTTGCCTGCAAATATATGCAAATATTTTTGGAATTATTGGGAAATGAAAATAAAGTGAACCCTGCTTTAACACAACCTGTTATGAGTGAACCACACTGCATGCACTGCAGACATTTTAAGCATTCATGTACAAGCCAGTATTCTTGCGCAAGCGCTGTATGGTGAGGGATTTACATTAAGTAAACATTGACCTGCCTACTAGTCAACTAATTTTCTTGATGACTAGTCAACAATTTGTAATTGTGCCATCCCTAGTAGATACATTGACGGTCCACAGCAGCAGCTATAGTGTAATATTAGGGACTAAAAAAAGGGTCAGTCTGACTGATTGCTATGATGAATCAGCCCAAGCTCTGCTGTGAAAGAGCAGTCTTGTTCACATGATAATGATGAATCACAGAGTTTTGCCTTCTTATAATGAATGTCCACAGTATCTGAGCAAATATTTCAGCTTTACAGCACTGACCTTTACAAGAAACAAATTCCTCTCCTGAGAATGAGTCTCAGTATCCCATCTCGGCCAGAGCCTTTCGCCTAGCACAGTCACATGATGGTTCATTACAGCGCAGCAATATTAAACAACAGTTTAATTCAATTATCCACAACCATGGCACCATTATTATTTTTTATTTTTTTATCTCATATTTTCTGATTGTTGTGTTGATCCATTTTTGTGTTTATTGGGTTTGTACATTGCTTTTTAGAGCTGTTTGATAATGAAAAATCACAATCTATCCACAAGTTTAATTCTATCCACGCCTTTTTCAGGCAATAATATTTCAATACATTTTCAATCCTTTCAATTGCTTTCTGCTCATAAGTTCATAGCATTTTGAACTCATAGTTCACTGCTCATAGCATTTTCTGTAACTCTATTGTGTTTTGGTGTTACTGTTAATGTGTGATTATTATCATGCAAATTGTTTAGTTATTTCCATATGTAAAAATAGTTCCAAAGGAGTGAAGGAAAAGGGTTGTGGTATAACTTGCCACAACAATTGTCATCTTTTGTCATCCCCCCCCCCCCCCCCAGTATCGGTGGGTGGGGCTAGCAATGACAGTGCAGTGGTCAGCCAATGCAGTGCCTCTGATGAGCCAACTCCTCAATCTGAGGCTCCTCCCCACTGCCCAACTCCCAGTAAGTTAACTGCTACAGCAGCTACTGGTCATCTGACCCTCAACATTGTCAGCTGTTTCTACACCCTCTCTTTAACTGCCATGCTCTTTGTTTCTACTGTTCGCTCTGCTAAAGTAGCTAAAGGTATTACTCACCTCTCTAAGCCTGTCATCTAATATACTACTTTTATACATCTGTCAATAATAAAAGGGTCATGACATGAGGAATAAATTTTTCCTTGATCTTTTAACATATAAGAGGTCATTGTACTATAAAAACATATTGTAAGTTTCAGAACTCAAAACTTCCTCCTCACTGCAAAAAGAGTATTTGTTGAAACCAAGCTGCCAAAACGACTCGTTCTCTTCTTCCTTCACATTGTGATGTCATACTGTGGTAGACATTTGCATCTGACCGCCTTCACAACAACACATCAATCTCTACTTTACCTTATCACTTCTGTAGCCCACCCAGTAGTGGTGAGCAGTGAGATGGCAAGGAGAGAGCAGGTCAATCAAGAGCTGAGAGCCAATCATAACAGTGACTGTTTGACTGTTTTTTGTGTGCAAAATGTTTTATTGGTATTATAAGTGAACCTCAAGGAGCATATTAAAATAAAATAAAGGCATGTCATGACCCCTTTAAAGCTGAAGTATGTAATTTCTGTGGCACTAGTGCCACCGAACAGAATTGCAAAAATAAACAAGGTTTCCAAAACAGTTTTACGGATACAACCCTTGTCTGCTGTTGTTCGAACCATCAGATAGTCCCACCCAACTCACACCATTGGTTGAGTAACGATGTTGGGGCGGGTCGCTCTAAACAGACACAGGAATTTTATAGTGCCACAGAGACAAAGCATTTACAGTTTTCAAGAAAATTAACTTCTGTGAATGTCTTGCTTGTAGTTGTCTCTGCAGATAAATCTGGGATAGAAGGAAGTATTTTAACACTGAAAAAAGTTACATACTTCAGCTTTAAGCAAATTATGTGCCCTATTGTTTTTTATAAATTGGATAGTTCCAATCCTGGCCTTTGATTGGTCAATACAGTGTTCCTTCCATGCTAACACAATATAGTAGAAGCTATTATGCAAAACACCTGTTCACCATATCACTGAGCAGCAGCAGCAGCTATAGCAAATTTTTTTGTCTTGTTTGTTGCATAGTAACTTTGTCATGTCAGGTATTATATCTTCTAGTGGAAGTTTGGAACTTGATGAATTTGCTTAAATAAAGCTTTAGTGAAAATGTATGTCCTTAATATGAACTGACAGGCTATTCTGTAGTAAAAAGGCTTTGGAAAAAATGGTTAGGCACTCAAGGCTGTGCTATATCGCTATATGCTGCATGTCGTACCTAACAACCCCCTATATTTGTGACTGTATTCGTAATATAGGACAACCTTGAATGTTATTGTTTAATTAGGGCTTAATCATAGATCATTGCAGTACTTAAAATCTGAATGCCGTATAATCTGCTGTAATCCATCACATTGCACACTTCTTAGTGCATAGAGACAGCAAAAACGGGTAAAGCGTAGTGAGTTTTTGCTAGTCCATCATCTTTGCCCTTTGTTGATGTACTTCCTCACCTCTGACATGGAAAGAATTGCATTGACCTTCTTAGTCAGAGTGACCTTTACATTTATTTATCTTTGTGACACTGAATACTTTGAGTGTGACAGATGAGCAGAGGGCTCATGCTGGGACTGTTCACAGCAAACAGCTCTAAACACACCCACCCGCACACTGTGCCTATTTCTACCCAGTATGGCCATTGCGTTTGATTCATCCATCATTGTAGCTCCTTGTGTTCTTCATGAACTCCTACTGCTTTTGCCACTGTAGTACATAGATTACTGTCGCAGTTATAACACGGGGAGATCTTTAAATGTTAAAGCTCAACCACCTTACATATACAGTATGTCTCTGTCCATTTCAACTGTTGTGTTCAGCAACTGCTCAAACCATTGAAGACTGCTGTAGGTCTCCGTTTAAGAAAAGCCATGAGAGTGGGACTGCCACCATCTGCTGGATGCTTTTTATACTGCTAAAGCAAACTCTGCTAGCTCTCAGTATCAGTTTGTTGCAGTGTTACTTGAGCGTACTGTAATCCTCTAGTTTATTTTTTTTTATATATATACAACAGAACAGTGGGGTTCAATAGTCCACATTTAATTTCTGGGATTCATGTCTAATTTAGACCTGAAAAATAAACTATAATAAATTTAAAAAAATTAGGATTTTGAAAAATGTAAAACATTTGTAATGTCAAAACTTATTAAATTATCAAATTAATAGTATTTTCACTAGTGAACCTTACTGTATCTCCACTATAGTGTGTGGCTCCCCTGTTCATAAACAAATTCAGTAATCATATACTTACTGAATTTGTTTCTGCAATATTTTTTATGTGTGACATGCTGTGAATAGCAGTGCAGTGATTTATAGGTGAAGTGTGTCATTTCAGCACACTAGTGACACCAAATAGAATGGCAAAAATAATGACAGTACTCGAGCAAGTTTCAAACACCACCTGATCAGATTGCGATTCCATTTTGTGGCGCTAGTGACGCAGAACTTTACCTATTAGCATGGTTTGTAACAGCTTGGTATTTTCTACGTAGACCACAATAGAATCTACATGTATGAAATAGTCACTATGTTTTCATTTAGTTCTCACATGCTTGTCATACATTTGTTGTGCTGTGGCTTAGCATCTCTTTGTGCGTGGTTGCTATATTGTTTGTTTGTGCTGTTGTCTTGCAGCCGACTCACCACATGATGTTAAGCGTGTTGCTTGGAGAAGTTTAGGTCAGAGCTCCTGCCTTAATTTAGAGCTTGCTGTACCTGCTCAAGCCTCCACAACAGCAGGGGGCAGCAGCATGCAAAGGCCACAGTGTAAGTGTTAGACTAGACATGGTGAAATATAGATACGATAAAGTTTATTTCTCTAAATAGCAGTCCTGTCCATGCCTGGCATTCCCTCCTGGCTTTACAAAGTCCCTGCAGAATCCATTACACAGTAACAGTCCTCTCTAACGAAACTTGTCCATCTGTAGGGAGAATGAGCTCTGTGTTTTAGGCTGATGCAAGTCTAAATCTTGGTTGGTTTGTGTTACTCTGCTGGTTGAATGCAGAAGCATTGAATTACTGCTGAATTATAATATATACTAGGACAATATAAGATCTGGTCTATCTACATCTTCTTATTGAAAGGAATGTATGCCTTCAAAGTACTGGAGGATGTTAGAAGAAGACTGAATATAAATGTGGGTGAAAAACAGCCTAATAAGCTTGTGATAAAGTCAGGATGCTTGAGCCTCAGTAGACAGCTCCCAATTCCCAAGTCTTTTCAAAAACAATAGTGTGCTGAGCTGAATGAGAGATTTCAGGAGTAAGAGCAGCTAGCTAGGAGCTTGCGTAAAGTAGGTTTGTGGTTTTTAATATAATTAATGAACTGGGAATGGATGTGGATTGAGGTTGATTGTGTTCCTGTGTTTCCTCCCTTTTCCCCAAACACCAGCACGAAAGCAGGAGATAATTAAAATTACAGAGCAGCTGATTGAGGCAATAAACAATGGAGATTTTGAAGCTTACATGTAAGTACTGTTTATACATGTTTCTTTCATCTGGCTTATTTGCTACTGATTAAATAGATTAGATTGTAATGTCTCTTTTTATAGATTTTCATAATTTTTGTTTGGTAGATTTTGTGGTTTTTATTAGTTCTGAGGTAATGCTGTCTGAAGGGGATTTACAGCGGGTATAGGTGATTATTTTAGTTTGATTTCACAATTTTCTGCAATAGATTGTTAACAAACTTATAGAAAACACCCCAAATAATAGCCAAAGTAGTGTGTATTTATGTAATGAATGTAATGAATTTATATCACTTTTGCAAAATGGACCAAAAAACAAAAACAAAACAACAACATTACAGTGTCCTTATTTCAGTTTTCTTTCTGGCTATTGAATTGATATTTTGCTTATATATCAAAAGCAGTATCTCATGTTTCATAAAAGGTACAAACCCCTTTTTGATTCTTTTCATTACTTTTTATTGATTTTGATTCTTACATTGCTTTTAATCGTTTTTTTTTTTTCATTAGCATTTTTGAGGCCATTTATCTTAAAAAAAAAAAAAAAAAAAAGGAGAGACAAAATACATGTAATTGCATGAAGCACTTAATGTTTTGTTTAGCTATACCCTTTTTTTTTTATAAGGGCATAACAATTATGAATCAAAGTTGTTGGTCACATTAAAACAAATTGTGACCTCTGTGGAGTCTATCACTTCTGTAATAAGAAGCAAATGTATGCATATTTAGTAAGATAATGTACATGTGCATATTTCAAAATATAAATGGGTAAAATAAAAAAGAAAATTCTGCACCTCTTTTGTTTCAGGAGGATCTGTGATCCTGGCCTAACTTCTTTTGAGCCAGAGGCACTTGGAAACCTGGTAGAGGGAATGGACTTCCATAAGTTCTACTTTGAGAATTGTAAGTCCAATGCTTTTTAATAGAGTAGTGTAACCTTTGTGAATCAACAAGTTTAATTCCGTTAAAGGATATCATGAATGAAAGAATGCTTGACAAACTGAAGCTAACCTATAAGCCTGATATACTGTAACTGATCATGTCTTTGTCAACTCTTTGTGTTTGACTGCTGTGGCCTGTTTCTACAGTGCTGAGTAAGAACAGTAAGCCTATCCATACAACCATTCTGAACCCTCATGTGCACCTGATTGGAGAGGACGCAGCCTGCATCGCTTATATCCGCCTGACGCAGTACATCAACAGCCAGGGCCACCCACGCAGCTGTCAATCAGAGGAGACGCGCGTGTGGCACCGGCGCGATTCCAAGTGGCTCAATATCCACTTCCACTGCTCTGGAGCGCCCGCCGCACCTCTACAGTGAAGCACATGGGGCAAAGGTACACATCACAAGACAAAGCTTGTATACTAGGATCAGTGCATACAGCAACCTTTAAATCAAATGCAAAAGTGGCTGTAAATAATGCTTAAAATATTTTACCACAGTAAATACTCTGCTCGAATACATGTAAGTAATTGGCCAGGCCCTATGATGGATTATACAGCTTTCTACTGTCTACTGCCATGGTAAATATTGATAGAATGTAAATATTTTAATGATTTTAGTTGTTGGGGATGTTTTCATGTTCAGTTTTCTGAATGTGAGAGATGATTTTAGTTTTTTGTTTTTTTGTTTTTTACAAAAAAACAGCACTTGCCTCTGAAAAAACAAATACAGATATCTGACATCTAAAGGCCACTATGTTGTCTGCAGAGCCACTGAACCCATACTAAATCTATAACTAGATCTAGAATAAAATATTCTGAAAAAACAATAATAATATCATTGTAATAAATAATAATAATAATAAACAGATTAATTCACAATGGGGCCATTTTTTTTGCCCTAATTTTTTATGTATCTAGGGCTTTTTTGTCATTTTCTGTGGAATTTTTGCCCAGATCCCTTTTTAATTTCTGTCCATGACTGGGATACGCCTTAGAATCAACACATTGGACAATTATTTGCCATTTGTCATATGAAAAGGATCATATCATTTTCTGTTTTAAATCTAAGTATTGATGTTCAACAGAAAATATTGAACATAGATAAACTCATCAATTCCTGGCTGCTTTCCTCTCTCTCTAAGCATGTCTGAATACTAAAGCTGATTGGAGCATTTCTTCTCCGTGCACGAATTGCCGCCTGGAGCCCGGCCAGAAGAGAACCTCTTGAAGTTTTGAAAACAGAAGGGAAAAAAATGGCACAACCAAGAAATCTATTTAAAAGCCAACTGTGGCCACCACTTCAGTCCAAACCTAGCTAGATGATGTGTGGTGGGCGGCCATGGCAGCAGCCCTGCCTTCTGGATGCTGCATGCTTCTAATGCCCACATGGGGCGCTGTATTGTCTTTATCCATAATCCTGTAGTTTCTGCTGCCCAACATTCGGAAAAGGTGTTTCAAGTATTTCTATATATTGTAAAATATTGAGATCTGCACTTGTGTAATTAACAACTGATGGCAGTTAGGATCAGAAATGTGAATTCTTATAAAGAGCACATGCCATTTAGGGGTCAGTGATGTAGGTTTTAATAAGTTTAAGAAAACTCAACACTTTTATTTTGTTTTTCTTTTTTTTATGCAAATAATTTGAATATTAGAGGAACAGAAAAAAAAAGTTGGCCAGAAGTTACAGCACCAAAATGTAGACATCTTAGACTTTGAGAAGAGGCCGTTTTAATGTTGCTTTTATTTTTCTTGGAAATGAAGAATGGGGTTTTCTGGCATTTTGTAGTGTTTTTGTGGAACTATTGATTTTTATCTCCTGAATGATGATGTATTTGAAAGTATTTTTCGTTTTCAAGAACATTGTTTTTAAAGTGGGACATGATTTAATATAATTGTGCATAAATAGATACAGTATATATAAAGAGAAAGGAAAAAAAAAAAACAGTCTGTCTTGTCAGGATACATGGAGGGGATTTGTGCGAGCGTTTGCTTGAATTTGTCCGTAAGTGTAAATGTCTCTTTGGGACTCAATATGCTTGTTGCTCTGTTGTGTTTTGAGTAGGTCTTTACACATAAACACATGGACATGTTTACATAAGACCTAAACCTAAAGTTGCAGAACTTTCATTTCCTTTAATTAGTATTCTGAGTCCATCATATGACTGTTCTCCAGAAGGCACTAAACACTACACGCAATGACCAGGCTCACAGCTTTCACTCATGGAGATACCCAGCTCACCCTTTAGGCTTCCAGCTACTGTGCATATCAATTTGTAAACTAAAAGCATGTCAAAAAAAGAAAGAAAAAAAGAAATGAAATGGCCTGTATTGTTTTGCACACAAGCTTGTGACTCTATGTTGTTCTCTTCACTTTGCAACTTCAGGTTATGAAATCCTTTCATAGGGGTCCACGCTCTGTAAGGAGACCCAAACTACCCAAAATCAGTCACATTACCCCTCCTTGAGTGTCTGTACACTTGTCTCAATTTGTTCTAGTGCTGTTTACATTGTCTCATGATTTTTTTTATCAAACATTGTGACTTTAAAGAAAGTAAGTATTGTTTGGTTAGACAGTGATCACATAACTCTCTGCAGACTGGAAATGTAATGAAAAGACATGCTTAATGCATTTCCAGGGGTTTTCTTTTTTTAAGTGGTCCATTTTGTGGCAGAATCTGTTCTGATGTTCTTCTGAGTGTTGATATTTTGTCATGGATTTGTTTTGATCTTGTTTTATTTTATTATTTCCAATTTAACTTGTAAATACTAATGCAGATTTTGGATGAGGGATAGATTGAAAGCTTTGCAAATCGAGCAGGATCCCTCAACATCTGAATATACACTTTCAGTACACTGGCACTTGAACACAACTCTCACAGACCGCTTTCAGATCAACAAAGTAAACTCGCATAGTTTTACAAAAAAAAAAAAAAATTTATAACGCTGGTTTGGGTGTGTCAAAGCACACGGACACATTGAGCTCCCTTTAAAGCTTATCTGTGTGACTGTCATTCATTGACTGTGTTATTATGTAGAATCCTGTGTATGAATTATGATGCCTGTGGGGCCTTGCTTCATCCCTTCCCTCTGTGCTAAGCCATTGCTTGTGACATGTTACCTTTTGAAGCTGGGCAAACATTGCACCAAATGACTCTGTATGGTGAAAAAAAAATGGGGGAAAAGAGTTCTCCTACCCTAAGGCATCTTGTTAGTTAGTTCACTAGTTTACAGATGAAACCGTCTGGCACTGTGATGTCTGCCATACCATCAAACCATGCTCTCTGTTGCTCCCTGTTGCAGTGTGCCTACACCAATGTGATATTTGGATTTGAGTAGCGTCACTAATGACGACCAGCCCCATTTTCTGGCCACTTCCTTGTCTATGTTAAAGTGCAGTGTAGTTATTTCAACTTAACTGATCTTTTAAGAAATCTTTTAATGGTCAAGAGTGAAGGAGATATTTCCAGATGCAGCAGATTGTAGTTCTTGTTTTTCTTATGGCTGTTAGATGGACACAAGAGCCTTTGTATTCTAACTGAATAACTCCTTAAGGCTACTCTAACTACCAGACCATATATGCAGTTCAAAAGGAGGAAAATATGCATGTGTACATTTCTGGTAATGTTTTTCACTGTCTGTGTTTAACAAAAATTTTAGTCTATGTTTATTAACTGCATCTTCAAGGTAAATGAAGTGTGGCTCTAAAACATGGTTTCCTATGCTAAAATTATTTGATCTTTTTGTGAAGAAAAGGACAAAGAGATTATCAAAGCTTCCGCTTGGTATATTTCCCCATTCTTGTCAATTGTTTTGCATTGTAACCATATATGATGGCAGTACAAATTATTATACTCTGAGGTTTAATTGGATGCTGGATTTTTTTTGCATGACCATACAGTTAATAAAACTATGAATTTAAATCTATCAAGTGTTTGTTTGAATGTTGTTAAACCATCATAGCTTTGTTATTGAAACATTTGAAAGTATGTAATAAAAGAACATTTAAACAGCAGTGTCTTTGCTCTCCTGCTCAGCATGATTTTTGTTTTTATTTGTTTCCTAATACATCCTAAGAGTGTTTGTATATAAATATGATTATGCATCATGTTTTTCAATGCTACTTGTTGAACCAGTTTTTATGCTGTCATAGCTATTTAAACATGAGGAAGAATGTGATATAGTTATATATAAACAAAGCTAATATTGAGTAAAATCTGGCCAGTTGGTTTGTATATCTTTCCTCTGGCAACGAAAAGTTCCAAAAGAAGCCAAAGCATTAAAGGTGCACTCATTGATTTTCTTCCCCATTTAAAAGGTTTTATTCCTAAAGAAATGAATTGTAATTTTGAACATATGTACAACATCATGGCCACTCACATGAGATTAGGACATTAGTCATATCAGTAACCTTTTAAAAGCTGTTTTATCCTACACGGGGCAGGGGCGCCCTCATGGGGGTTGTCATTTTAGAATCACATGACCATCTTAAAACTACTCGCTTAATCTCAGTAACCATCTTGTTATTGGACACTTTCACTCTTGGATTAAATTAATCGGACACTTTCACTCTTGGATTAATTTAATCATGTCTGATTGTGTATAGTGAATTTCTACAATGGATTCTGTAACTGAAACTATTGATTTTGAATGATGCTGCATCCACACCTCTAGGTGTCACTCTAAGTTCAACATGACACGAGCAAAAAGTTACTGAGTGAACCTTCATCTGGGATCATCTTTTCTATTTCTCGTATCACAGTGCCTACAAGTAAGCTAATAAAAGAATTTCAACTCAGTCAACATTTCATGTCCATTTATGTATTTGACCAGCAGTCAAATAATAAGAGGGATAATGAGCAGACTGTCATTTTCACAATGTAAACAACAGAACTCTGACGCTAAGCGGAGGCGGAATTCAGCTGTTTCTGGAGACTCCTGTATCTCTTCACACAGAATAACAATTTCAAATCAATATTTCATGGACATTTATTTATTTGGTATGTCATTATCACAAAATAAACCCCTGACCACCCTGTTGTGGTTTATTTTTGCGATTATGACTGGCTGACTGTACATTATCCCTTACATATCAAGTAATAAATAATTGAAAAATGAGATCAAAATGTAATACCTGTGTGAGGAAATGAGCACTGATGGGTCAAGTGTCCCAGTTTGGAAGCCAAGAGGATAGGTCTACTAGTATGTTTGCAGATACAGTCATAAAACAGACTAGGTTAAAACCCTCACTGAGTCTTTAATGCATATCACAATATAACATCTAGAAAAGACAAACCACACCAGAAAATCTCAACTTAGAGTAGTCTTTTTATTATTTGACCATCCTCCAATGTCAAGAAGGTTAGATTAAATATTACATTCTTTGATGTATTATTGTACATATTGAAGGATGTTTCTTTAAATTTCAGCCTTAAATTAACTGTTGTCTCCATTCTAAACTTACGCTGTCAAAAGGTTTATCTGCTCAACCCCTCGCCATCCTTAGGAAGAGAGGCAAAGGGCTATTTTTATAGCTGCAATGTACAACCCCTCCCTTCAAGCCAGCTCTGTGAGTGACAGCACAACTGTTTCAGACTAGGTCATACCTTCATCCAACACAAAATTCCACTGTATAGGGCGACGGTGGGTATCTCTGCTCTTTCTCTCTCTATTTTAACTTCCTATACTGCTGCGCCCCTATCACCAGCATCCAGCTCAGTGTGTGGGAGGGGATCTCTGTGTGCTTGAGTGTGCATTCATGTGAGAGACTCAACTCAGGTGGGCTGCTAGAAGAGACCCTTGGAGATAGTTGCAGTAGTAGAAGTCCTCTTCTATGAGAGGGCCCTGTAAAAACATGGATCGTCTGTACTGAGGGCCCCCCAGTCCAAGAAACTGCTGAACCAAGGACACAAGCAGTGACCGCACCATGGTGGCTGAGGAGGTTATCATCACTCTTTCTGGAGGAGCACCATGGGGCTTCAGACTACAAGGAGGAATAGAACATCAGAAGCCTCTGCAGGTTGCCAAGGTATGGTTGACGTGAGCACAGTGGAGCAAAATACACTTAAAAATTATTGTAAAATGTACCATGCTTCATTTTAACTCTGATTTTAGCATGGTGTTTTTTAATAATTAAACCAATCCATAAGCTGTAATGGATACCAGAAGCACAGGCCTTGCACTGTGAGTGTGGAACTGATCCTGTACCAAAAAAGCTAAATGATTGACAGCTGTGAACTTTCAAGCACCATCTCAAATGTGGGATGACCCCTTAACATTTGGAGTCCTAAACAGCTAGTGTGAAGTGGGTTAATTGCAGTAATATAATTGAGTGATAGTTTGGATTACCTTTAACAAACCAAGCTGCTATGACAAATTGGTCACATATGTTATGTTTTCTAATCATTAGGAATAAATAGTATTAGAAAAGTAATTTGTGACTGTAGGTATCTCTTGAGAATCTAATTGAACATGAAGGAATCCAGATTTTATCCTCTTGAGGCAGTGTTATCAGGGGAATCTGACCCAGGAGCATTTCTTACTCTGTAATTTGTCATGAACATTGGTTGTGTGGTCATTTTCATATACATTTTTTTTTTTTTTTTTTAGCATAAATTATTTGGATGGGTTTTTATTCTCTCAATTTAAGGTAATGCAATGTGTGCTATCTATACCGTAACTATGTCTCACTGATTGATTGACTTGCAGGGTAGTTGGATGTTTCTAATAATCTTGACTGCCTTGAGAAGCATTGATTGGCATTTTTATTGGTAGCTACATTTTTCATCAAAAGTGTAATAAAACTAATAACAGGGACACTCTCCCAGAACAACATGGTGTTTAGTGCCTTCATGGGGGAGATTCCAGTTCCTGGCTCACTGAACCAGTAACCTTTGCATTTATAGTTATACCCTAAACCACTGGGCTTGCACCACCCCAGATCATTACGATCACTTTAATACAATCTGATCTCAGAGCTAATGGTGACAGTCTGCTTTAATCTCCAGGCACAGAATTAGAATCAGAATCAGAAATGGAACACTAGTCAGAGCTGTGGCAGTAGGAAGTACACATGCGCATGATGTGCTAATTTAATCTGGCCTGTGTCATGTCCTCATTCTGTTCCCCCATCTTCTCCACATTTTATTGGTTCTTTACACTTTCTTTGGCAAGGCCAAAGGGTCACACAGACTATATGATCTCTTTTAGCATTCTAGTTTGGTGGCTGTTGCACACTTATCAGACTTAACAGAGATTTTCATTAACACATCAGAATGTCCTGATTATTTATAGACTGATTACTGCAGCTTCAGTAAGACTTCCAATCAGTATGAAAACAACTAAAATCAGAGCCTTTCTTACTCCTGTGTGTGTGTGCTGGTAAAATTGTAGACAGGAGAGAAGTTTGACCGATATTCTCTCTGGATGGCATTTTAAGGTCTAAGTGAGTGAAGAAACAACATTCACACACTGGCACGTGGTCAGCATGTTCCCTGTCTATGCCAGCCACCTGATTTGCTCTAAGTGCTTTTTGTTCTGGTTTCAGACATACAGTAATTCATGTTGCAAATATTAATAAAAAATTGTCTGAAACATAAGGCATAATTTTATTAAGTATTGTGAACAATGTTGTCATCTTGTTTGATGACCCATCCCATGTGGCATAAGTAGAAGAATAAGACCATTTTGTGTAAAGCTGTGAGAAATATAGGCCTCTTTTACTTTTAATATTTCATGTAGAGTTCATGCACACAACCAAACCCATGTGTCACTTGTTGAGTTTCCTTGCAGATCAGCTATTCAACACTAATGTCTTGTGTTTTTCATCTACTCTTTTTATAATCTATGGAAAATATTCAAGTCCATTTAAGATGGCTTCTTGATCTGTTTATATCAGGCACATTTATTCCCTAGGTGCGTAAGCGAAGTAAAGCATGTAGGGCCGGACTGCGTGAGGGAGATGAACTGGTGTCCATCAATGAGAATTCCTGTGGGAGTTTGTCACATGCCCAGGCTATGAACCTGATCGACAGCATGCCAGGAACACTACACATCCGGGTTAGGAGGTATATCAACCTTTATACCTTCACAATGCTAAAGTTACACTACATGGCCAAAAGTATTTAGAGCACCACACCCATATGTGCTTGTTGAACATTTATTTTTCAAAACCATAGACATTAAACAATAACTTTGCTGCTAGAACAGCTTCCACTCTTCTGTGAAGATGTTTCAGGAGATGTATGTAGGGGGGTGGTTGCAAGGATCTGCTCCCATTCAGACACAAGAGCATCAGTGAGGCTAGGTACTAATGTTGGGTGATGAGGCCTAGCTCACAGTTGGCATTCCAGTTTATCCCAAAAGTGATAAATTGGGTTTAGCTCTGGGCTTTGTGCAGGCAAGGCAAATCCATCTACACCAGACCAGGGGTTTTAAAAAGTACTCAGAAATTATACAAAAGTGAAAGTATGGATACTGAGTGAAAATTTTACTCAATTAAAAGTCCAAGTATCTAGCCAAAAACATACTCGAGTGAAAGTAAAAATTTAATTGTACTTAATTCACATTAAATTGTACTTGAGTATTAAAAAGTAACTTTTTTCCTAGCTAGAATGAAATCAAGAGAGGACATTGTGTGAGAGAGGATGTTGTTAAATTCGATTGGTTTGTTAAGTCGCCTTTTTACTGTCTCCGACAACTGTCATATTTCTTCCCTAGTGGCATTCGCAACCTGGTCATAGAATCATGTTACAATAAATACATGTTTGCAAAATGATTTTTATGTGGCCTGTTGTACATAACACAGCAATTTCCTGATGGAAGGAACACTATAGATGCTAAAACAATTACTTTAATACCCTTTCACTCAAATCACAGGTAAAACGGCAGATTATCAGTTCATAAACATGTACTTTTCGCTCTGTTCCTCACACAATGCTATCTTATGACATATAAACATTTTTACTATAGAGCATGACACATTTTAATGTTTGCATTACATAACCAACTACATTTACAAGCTTGTTTAAGTTGTTAATATCAAATTGCACGGTAGCTCAATTGATAGAGCGTTGTGCTTGTGATACAAAGGACCGGGGTACGAGTCCTGAAGAGTCGACACGTGAGCCGAAAGTGTCATAGAAGCACCACAAAATGACGCAATTGTGTTTTCATCTCACATTTGCTTTTTATTATACTATCAGTTAGGTTTAGGTTCAAGGTTTAGGGTAGGGATGTCAGTTTTGTTGATTTAAATCTCGATAGAACTTTAACCTTTAAGAACCTCATGCATTCTGGAGAACATTTCACTCGCTTTTAGCACCATACAGTGGACATTTCACTTCAGAACTGCCCTGAGATGTGTAATGAACCACATAATTTTATTTTGCAAAAATGTTGCCACAGTCACGCAATGTTCGTTGCATGGCAGAAGTCACTCACAAATTGCGATGCCAGAACACCCAGCCCCTTGAGACATAAAGTTAAAAAAATAAAAACATTCTAAAATAAAAACATTCTAAAATTCTAATAAATCTTTTAAGAAAGTTAATAATGTTGTTGCTTTTGTGAATTGTTACCAAACCTTGCTGTTGAGAAGATGGATGAATTCAATCAAATTCATTGTTAATATTTACTCAGATATGTACAGTCACATATAGTCTAGTGGCACAAATATTTCCACGTATCCTAAGCTCAAATCAGGTCCTAAATTCCGCCCCTGCAGATGGTCGGAACTCCACACAGCCGCCGTGCGACACTCCATTTCAAATGACTGACCTCCCGTCTGTCATTTGTCAGATGCAGTGAAAAGGTGGCTTCAGTCCAGTAAGACGAAATAAAATAATCTGCAAAAATGTAATGAGTACTTTTCAAGTTTATATAAAATTGTAGGGAGTAAAAAGTAAAATTTTTGCTTTGGAAATGTAATTCAGTAAAAGTACAAGTATTCCATTTAAATTGCACTCGAGTAAAGTACAAATCCCAAAAAATAATACTTACACCCCTGCACCAGACTCAGTAAATCCTTTCTTATGAACCTGTGTGCACATTGGCATTGTCATGCTGTAACACAAAAGGGTCCTCCCCACACTGTTGCCACTAAGTTGGAAGCGCACAATTCTCTTGAATGTCATTGCATGGCATAGCATTAAAGGGTTAGTTCACCCAAAAATGAAAAATCTCTCATGATTTACTCACCCTCATGCCATTCCAGTTGTGTATGACTTTCTTCTGCAGAACACAAATTAAGATTTTTAGAAGAATATTTCAGCTCAGTAGGTCCATACAATGCAAGTGAATGGGTGCCAAAAAAATTTAAGCCCCAAAAGGGCAACATAAAAGTACTCCAGACAACTCTGGTGGTTAAATCGATGTGTTCTGAAGAGATCTGATAGGTGTGAGTGAGAAACAGATCAATATTAAATATTTTTTTTTTTTTTTTTTACTATAAATTCTCCTCCCTGCTCAGTCAATGTCCACTTCACTTTCACTTTCCCATTCTTCTTCTATTTTTGATTATTCACATCCTTCATGCATATCACCCCTACTGGACAGGGAGGGTAATTTATGATAAAAAAAAATTACTTAAATATTCATCAGTTTCTCACCCACACTTATCATATCATGTCTGAACACATGGATTTAAACACTGGAGTCGTATGGATTACTTTTTTGCTCCTTTTATGTGGAATTTGGAGCTTCAAAATTTTGGCACAAAATTGACTTGCTTTTTGAGGACCTAGATAGCTGAAACCGTCTTCTAAAAATCTTAATTTGTGTTCTGCAGAAGAAAGAAAGCCATACACATCTGGGATGGCAGAAGAGTGAGTAAATCATAAGAGAATTTTCATTTTTGGGTGAACTTCCCTTTAAGGTTAAAGGTCCTCTCTGGAATTACTGGAATAGCTAAACCTGTTAAACAGAATGGTGTCTTCACTTACCTTTCGCCATATAGTGTAGTATATGATGTGTTTAACAACAAATGGGAACTAAAATAAATGGCAGTGTTAACTGGAGTTAGACCCCCAAGCCAGGGCTGCTGTGAGCTACTGTTACTGACCACCCCTATGCTATTTTACCCCTTTACATGTCTATCAGGGCACCGGCTGGCTTCCAGTCTGTGGTTTTGGTTGCTCGAGCTCCTTCTCCCCGCATTGATAAAGAGTACCGTGCTGCCCTTAGGGCCATGTCCCCATCCAGTTCTAGAGCTTACCAGCCCAGTGTACACCAAATCCACCACGGGGCCCTGATGTCCCCGACTGGACGCAGTGGATTGACCTCCCCCCCTGGCAGTGAGGCTTACTATGGAGAAACAGACAGTGATGCAGATGTGGCAGCCCACGAGAGGCAACGCAAGCCGAAAAGACGCAGTCCCAGCAATTCACCCGCAAAGGCTGGTAGAGTCTCACTGGAGGGAGCCGAGACTTCTGAGATGAGCGGATATGACAGTGCCTCAGATGCCCAAGTGTACCTTCCTGTGGGGCCTTATGAAAGGGGCGAGACATTGCCTGGTGTAGCCCGCAGAGATGTGATTTGCCAGCATCCTCCATCTGGAGCCTGGTCCTCACAGACCTCCACCGAAAACTCATCCATGAGTGCGGATGACCAAAACCCACGAGAAGGGCTAATGGAAGAGGACAGTGGGTTCCAGGAGCCCACAAATCTTCCTCCACTTGTATCTCCAGAGAGAGCCAAAGAAGCTCTAATGCTAAGCTCTCGTTGTCAGTTAGTGCCCATGGTTGGGCCAGTTGACAATCCGGTGGATGAGGAGCTTACATTAACATATATGGATAAAGCAAAACAAGCAAGTGAGTATATAAAGATTATTTCATTTGAGTCAAAGTCAGTTGTGGTGGTGCTTTTTTACTAAGTTAAGCAATTTGTTATTCACTGATTTCACTTCCCCTCACTAAAAGCAGTATTTTAACATCTAAGTGTCACCAACAACATAGTTTCTTGACAACTAGTCCTAATTTGTCTGAGATGGTGAAATTAAAAGATATTGTATGACTTGGCTCGTACGAAAAGGTACGACTTTTAAACCAACCAATCAACAAACAGAATTTCAAATTGATACAATATAGGCATCAAAGTTTAACTAGCCTCCTATTCAACACTTCATTTTAAGAAAGAAAACACATTTGAACAAATATGGTTACTGATTCTATATTTATTTATGCAACACCAATAGCTGATGTTTGTAATAATCTTCCTCCATCTCATTCGAAACCCAGATGTTTTCTTTCTTCCGTGGTACACAAAAGTTATTTTCCTATTAAAATCATGGTTAGGTTTAGGTTTGGATAAAGGGGTAATATTTGGAAAAATTGTGATAACATTATTTGTTGATTTGTTTATTTTTCTCTGGGTATAAAGTTGTAAATTTTTGTAGAAGTCAACTCGTATGACCCCTAGGACTGCAGTACCTTGAAATGATTTATAGTACAGCACCTTAAAAATACACTTGCCCTTACAGCCTGCATTCATATAAAGTCTAACATAAAATTTAGAAGTTGATGAAAAGAAAAAGTTCATGTAGATATTATGTGTCAAATACCCATAAATAGATGCATTGCTAACTCTAGAAGAGTAGCATTTTAAAGGCAGGCTATTTTGCACTAGATAAGCTATTTTATTACTTGGCAAGATAAGTTCTAAATTGCACTTGTGATTGGCTTACTGGCTTTACAGATAATGTCTTGAACACCTGCTTTGTAAATGTGTTATGAAAGTCACATCTTGTCCCAGGTAATACAGCTAATACTGAAATGACAGTGTGATTGCCTGCATGTAACCTATTGAGGAGGTGGGCTGATCATCCTGAGTCTTTTAGCCAGCAGTGTCTATATTTGTCCTGAGGCTCACAGGGTTGATAACCTGAGCACTGCTTTGCATGAGCTGGCATAAGCATCTCCAGCTGCTTGCCTGATCATATCAGGTGTCAGTGTTCCTCACAGGCCTCCTGCTCCTATTTTCTCTACCTTCCTACCTCCTCCAATACACCACCTCTCTCCCTCTTGGCCCACAGCTGAAATAGTGTATTGTTTGTATTGTATATTGTTGTACTGAGTATTTCGGTATTGTTTTTGGACATAATAAGAAATATCTGGCTGGCATTTAGAGCCTCTTAAAGGTCATCAGTGCAAGTCACATATTAGCATATTTCAGTAGATATGTCAGTCTTCATAAAATGTCATACAAGGCTTAAATGTTTTCATGAGGTCAGGCTGCATACATGACAAAAACCAAAGAGTTCCACTTGTTTTACATTCCTAATAACATAGTTCCCAAGCCAATCGCTCTGTAACAGATAACAGTGTTATGACACTGATCTTAGGGGGCAGCTGAGGAATGTGTGTTTGTTGATCCCAGATCAGGTGGTAAACATCATATTGACATCTGTGTTTATACTAAGATTACTCACTGTGGAATCTAATCTGTCATTTATTGAATATTAATATTAAATGACTGGATTAACAACATGTATGATGATAACTGTTCATTCATCTAGTGAGAAAGATGTAACAGTTATTTTATCTGAGAAAACAGCTACTTTCTTTTATTTACTAATGCCAAATTTAAATTAGGCAAATTATGCAAAGTGAAAATTACATAAGCCAATCAACAGCTTTATAACTGAAGCAGTTGCTTTTACTGGTGTTATATTTTAGAGTAAAGCCCTTTTTTTATTGATTGGATTTTCACTTTTAGCTCAGTATGCAAAAAGACCTCAAGCTATGTGCCGCAGTACCATTTTTATAAAGTGTACATGCATCTTCAGAACCACAGCTATTTGAGGCAGTGTCATTTCAAGCACTAGAATAAATAAACAGCCATAAATCTAAAGACAACCCTAATCTGCTAAACATTCTCATGCTGTTCTCAGGGAACAGAGTTAAGCACTGATAAATTAAGCATGTCCCTATGGTACACAAATAAACTTTGCATTAAAATAACAATCATCTTTTTCTCTAACTGCCATAGATTAATATAATGAGTGGTCCCTGTTGCAAAAAGCTTTGATAAAATACTCAGATTTTAAATTCAGTTCAATTAAAATGTATTTATAAAACACATATTAAAACAACAGATGTTGACCAAAGTGCTGTACAATGCAAAAGGGTAAAAAATAGCAGGATAATACACTCAGAACACACAAATAATACAGAAATACAAACCACAACCTCTAGGAAAACATGTTTTCAACTTAGTTTTAAAATCATGTATTGTTGATGCTGATCTAATATAAATAGGTAAACTGTTCCACAGTTTAGGGGCACCTACCGCAAAAGTGTGTTCGCCCCTCATCTTCAATTTAGTCCTAGGGACAATCAAGAGCTTCTGATCAGATGATCTGAGGGTTCTCTGAGAATTGTGCATATGCAACAGGTCAGCAAGGTTGGGAGGCGCTAGTCCATTTAGGGATTTAAAAACAAAAATAAGTATTTTATTATCAAGTCTAAATTTAACTGGCAGCCAGTGAAGAGAGCGTAGAATAGGAGTAATATGGTCATGCTTACGGGTCTGTCAGCAGTCTGGCTGCATCATCCTGGACCATTTGCAGTCTTGCAAGGGAAGTATTGTTAATTCCTACACTTCCTAAAGGAAGCATGTACAGAGAGAAGAAGAGGGGCCAGAATAGAGCCCTGAGGAATGCCACAAATAAGAGGGGCCGAGACAGATGAGAATTCTCCAAGACAAACTGAGAAACTTCTATTTGAGAGATATAATTTGACCCAGTTTAGAGCATTTCCACAAATACCCATGCACCGCTCACGGCGAGAAATGAGAACACTATGATATATAGTATCAAAGGCTGCGCTAAGATCTAACAGCACCAGAATCGCCAGATTTCCTGCGTCAACAGTTAAGAAGATATCATTAAAAACTTCTAAAAGTGCTGATTCAGTGCTATGATAAGTTCTAAAACCTGACTGAAATACTTTAAGAATATTATTTTTATCTAAAAAAGTGTGTAACTGAGCAAGTACCACTTTCTCCATGATCTTAGAAATAAAAGGTAATTTAGAAATAGGTCTAAAATTAGAAAGAACTGTCCAATCTGACTTCTACAATCCTATCAACAAAACAGTTGAGGAAGTGGTCACATATTTTTGGGGACATATCAAGATACATATTTACAGGAGGATTGATAACAGAACTTATGGTTGAAAAAAGCACTCTAGGTCTATGACAATAAAAAATAATAATAATAATAATAACATCAGAGAAATATTTAGACCTTGCTGCTTTCACAGCTTTCTGAAACTTTGATAGAGAGTCTCTTAGGATTTCATATGACACCTGAAGTTTGTCTTTCTTCCATTTATGTTCTGATCTACTGCATAACTGCCTTAAAGAACAGATATTATCATTTAACCAGGGCTGAATTGGGTTTGGCATGTTTCATCCTCAGAGGAGCAACAGAGTTCAAGATCTTTGTACAGGTGGTGTTACAAAAATTAATACGCTCCTCAACACTTCGGTGAGATTAAGAAAAGTCTAACTCTGAGGATTGTAGTGCCTCTTTATACAGCAGTAAAATCTCCATTTGAAACAGAGCTAAATATTTGAGACCAGCGAATAGAAGAGTAGACTTTCACAGGTTGGTATGGAAGAGGGACAGAAAACAAGACAGGCTTATGATCAGCAAAATTACAGTTGCATATATCAATATCACAAATCGACAAACCAAGAGACAAGACATGGTCCAATGTATGCCCACGAATATGTGTAGAGCCTTTCACCAGTTGGTCGAAACCAAAAGAGTCAATAAGATTTAAAAAGTCTTTAGCCATAGGGAATGTTGGACAGCATACATGAATATTACAGTCCCCACTAAAAATTCCATGAATTCATCAATAAACTCCCTGTTGAATTTGTGGGGTGGTACACCATTGCACACACTACAGGGTTCACCAGATCTAATAAAAATTCTTGCAATTCAAAGCTTGAATAAAGCTCCGTCTTTACGAAAGTACTGCTAATCTTACTCTAAAAATGGATGCCAGTCCACTACTCCATCCAGTTGCCCAAGACGAGTTAAAAAAATGCATATTCTGGAGGTACAAGTTCTGAAAAGGGGCTTATATCTCCAATATTTAACCAAGTCTCTGTAACAAGTAAAAAATCTAGGTCACGAGAGGTGATAAAATAATTTAAAATGAAAGTCTTATTAACCATCAGGGCCAACCTGTTTGGCAGCTGATCGTAATCCAGTGAAGAGTCATTGTCCTGCTGTGATTCATGATGCAGAGGGTGAATGTTTTTTAGATTCACTCCTCCTTGGAAAAAACGAGGTGACTAGTGAATGTAGACATCGCTGGAAGAGTCTAGAACAATGGGCCGAATCCACTAAAGCGCTGCTTCCAATGAGCGCTGGGATGCAAAGCGGTCACACTCCCACCCACATGGAGAAAGACCCGACCGGCATAGCGTTCCCGAGAGTAAAAATGAGGATGACTTCAGCTTCACTAATATTCCTCTCCGCTTTCCTCGTCATCTGTGGAATTACTTTATAGGAAGGGCACAGGGCAGACGGCAGATGGCGCACACACGCCGGTAGGTTCGACACCGGCGGGGGAGAACAGTAATGTAATACTCTCTGTTCCGATTTCAGAGAATTTTCATAAGAGCTTTAGATGTTAAAGAGTGTTTGGCGGTTATATACCAGCACAGAGGTAGTATTTTGTATAAACAGGGACATTAACAACATGAGGACAAACATAAAAAACAGGCTGGGCAGCAGACGGCAAGCCACACGCACCAGCGCCATCTTGGATAATTTCTCAATGGTGACTGAGGCTCACCAAGCTAACTGTGCCGAACTAACTGTGTGGGGCATGCTAAGGATTCTTTGACTGTGGGTCCCTTGCACGTGAAAAGATATGCTTGTTACTCCACTTTGCAGTAGCATTTGAAAAGCTGGATCCTAAATGTTTGTCTAGTCATTAATGAATAGAGAAAAAAGGTCTATCAACATGATATCAGAACTTCAAACAAACTTTTAAAAGGATAGGCAGTGCTAACAGGTGAGTTGAGTTTAGCGAGTGCATGGACAGAGAAAAACTTTCCACATGCAATCCATACTTTTGCACAATATTACAGGCCTAAAGAGGCAAAAGACTACTGCTGCCATTTAATATGCACATTAGGGAAAAAAACTGAAATGTCTCATACTGAATAACCAAGACTGGACATATAAAGTTGATAGTGTTAAGCCATAAACAGTAATACATTATTCCTATACTAGACATAATTAAATTCAAACTGGAATTCTGACTCGTGTGTTTTCATCTCATATTTTTCAGAATTGAACCGTGGAGAGACAATCATAGACAAACAGGTGAAAGAGGCTCGATCCAAGTGCCGCACAATCGCCTCGCTACTGACTGATGCACCAAACCCTCACTCAAAAGGTGTGTTGATGTTCAAAAAGCGTCGTCAACGCTCCAAGAAATATACACTGACCAGCTTCGGAAGTGTTGATGAAGACATGAGGCAGGACTCTCAAGAAGAGGATGGTGTATTTGTTGGAAGTGAATCAGAATTTGATGAGGAAGGGTTTTCTGCTGCACCAGATCCAACGTGGGACAGTGACTACCTTGAGATGCTGGAGAGAAGATCAGCATCCAGAGGTCTGGAAGTAGAGGGTGGAGGTGCTCTCAGTCCTGGTCTGAGTGATACCTCAGGGAAGGGGGCACAGTTGTTTGAGCAGCAGAGGAGGAGGGCTGAGGAACATGCCAAGAAAATGGAAACTGCTCAACAGTTGCAAAGCCAAATGCTGGGCATTGTGCTGAAAGAGACCCAAGCACTTCAGACACAACAACCACAACCAGACCCACTAACAAAGACCAATGTCCAGGCACCACCAGTTGCTCCAAAACCTGCAGATCCTTCAAAAACACTACATAATGAATTTCCACACCCAGAAACACAAATTATCCTTGAAACACCTCAAGCTATCCCCACTATTCCTACGATGGTTTATGGAGATACTTCAAACACAATGAAACCAGCTCCCTCTGTGTTGCCCATAACTAATCTCTCAGTAACTCCTGCAGAACCTATGATGCGTCCACCACCAACTCCTCTGCCAGAACTTCCTTCCAGCTCTGTGTTAAACCGAACCGCCAGACCTTTTGCCCCAGGCTGTATTACCAATCGGGCAGCCACTGCTCCTGTTGTGTTCCACCCTGCAGTCAGTAAGAAGACACCCAGGCCTGTTTCAGTGGCTGTCGTGGCACCTCCATTTTCAACAGCATCAGAGGAGCATGTCATGGGTGTCACTCCGCCCTCCTTTGCTACCCTGGTCACAGTGAGCCAACCGAGTGCTGATGTGCCTGCTAAAAGGATACCCACACACCCCTACATGCCTGGCAAGCATATACCTGCACCTGTGGAATCATATTCTCAAACTTCTCATCACTCCTCTTCAGTGGAAAACATTAATGTTCCATCAATTCCACTTCCCATAGTTCAAACCAAAGAACCTACTTTTCCCATAGATACTGAAACAGCTTTGCCTGCTCCTCCTGCAATCCATATTGACAATACTGTGACCTCTGTGGCTTCTGTTATGCCTCTTGACATTCCTCAGCCCATAGTGTTACCATCCCAACATTCTTCTACTTTGACCCCTGCAGCTCCTGTGACCCTTTCCAGCCCTGTAACTCCACTTTCACCTGTGGTGTATCATGATAAAACTTCAGCCACTGGTGGCCGTACTGGTATTCTCCAAGAGGCCCGCCGCCGTAGTGCATACAAGCCAATGTTTAAGGTGCCTGACAGCAAGAAGAACTCACCAAACCCTGAGCTATTGTCTATGGTGCAGAACTATGATGAAAGACCCAGGTGTGTGTATTCTGAACCTGAAAATGTTGCCCAGAACATGGATGACAACAGGACAAGGGTCCCACCACCTGTGGCTCCTAAGCCACGGGTCATCCCAGAAATGTCCCATATCCCTCAGGCTGAAGGGAAAGGTGCAGAGCTATTTGCACGTAGACAGAATCGGATGGATTTTTTTGTTGTAGACTCCCCACCTCTGCAGCAACCTCAACCTCTTGGGGCTCAACACTCCCAATCAGTCATGGATCTGATCCAACCACGTGAGCCCTCAACAACCCCATCCCAGTGGAAATATTCTCCCAACATTCGTGCTCCTCCACCCATTGGTTACAACCCCCTACTGTCTCCCTCTTGTCCTATCGGGGTGCAACGTGGAGGGGCCAAGGTGTCTGAGGGAAGCTCCAAAGGAAGTAAGGGTGGTAATGTGTTCCCAAAAGAGGGTATCAAAGCCTTGGACTTCATGAGGAGACAACCCTACCAACTGAACTCAGCAATGTTCAGTTTTAACACACAGCCTTCAACCCCCTCCTACCAAAGGCAACAGAGAGAGGGTCATACTCTGACACCACCTAAGCAGATTCCAGTGAAGTCAACACGTGTGTATGAAATTAAACGATTCTCCACTCCCACCCCAATGTCAGCCCCAACTCTTAACCCCACAGTTATTGTACCACGCTCAAAAACCACGATCGGTGAACATCTGTCTCATTCTGACATGACATCCCCACTCCCTGCACCTGCTTCACCCCCTCCACCTGAACTTGTACCTGAATCCACTCCGGCACCTTCACGGGCTCCGGGCCTCCCAGAGCTCCCCAAACTTTCAGCTGTGCTCATCCCTCACATGATGCCCTACTCACCCCCAGCCCCCATGTCAAGTATGTCAAGCCTAAGCTACTCTGGGCTCCAAGCTGCCAAACAGTTTACGAGTGCCCCTGAGTTAAGTGCCTTACCCCCAAACCCTTTAAAGTCTCCCATTCAAGTTCCCAAACCTCGTTTTATTGCAACACGAGTGGGCATTCAGCCCCGTGTCTGGAGACCTGGAACCCTACCTCACTGACGTGATTATTTATATTGAAGAAGCTGAACCATCTGCTTTTGTTCCACTCTCAAAATTCATGCTTTTCAAATTTGAGTCTTAATATCCATTTAATATATCCTGAAGGAAATTATATTTTTCATTTCAGATTAAAAGTGATCACTGTTTGAGTCAGTGATCATTGGGGAAAGGAAAACAGCACAGTGGTGAATTGTTAGTTATAAAAATATTCTCTGTTTAGTGTTCAATATAAATATCTGTCTCTTCATAACGTTGTTACATTTTACATTCATTTTTGCTTGATTTATTGTATTGCTTGCAAGGCAGCCCTGTTTTGATATTCCTCAAACACTCTAGTTAGGGTTTATTCTAAAACCCCAACCCTATAAATATTAATCCATAAATCTATTTTTGTTTTGGTAAACTTTAAACTTTTTTGAAATATCTCCTATTGACTTTTCATTTTTTTCAATTTAACAGACATCGATGACATAGTAATATTTGCAAATATATTGCTATTGGTCTTCTTTCTTACAACAATTTGCATACTGAATTGGTATTTCTTGCATGTATTTAACCATCTATAGCCACTGCAAAGACAGTATAGGAGATGCATGGTCATTCACCCAGGATTTGTTTTTAAAAGTTGGACAGGCAAATGTCTTCACAGACCAGCAATTAATAGCACAGACAGAACACAAGAACATGTCCTGTGTGAACAGCCTCTTATGTGTTGATTCTAAGTCCCATGACAACAGCAAAAATGGTCATGATGAAGCAATTCATGTATGCAGAACCAAAGCCTAAAACCTAAGCTAAACTAAATCTATAATGCTATTCTTTTGCTACCTTGCAAGCACTACTATTTTCTTGAGGAAATGCAAGTCTAGTTTAGATCATTGTTGTTTTGTTGAGTGTTTTTTGAAAACTAAAAATTAACTTTTAAGCTAAATTAAGCAGTATTGATTCTGAAACCTGAAAAGTTCATTAATATATTTTAAATCTCCAATGTAGTGTGTGAAATCCAACAAGTTCTACTGTGTGTGTAAAACAATGGGCAGTTGCTGGAACAGAAAGATCACAGATTATTTCTTTGCCTCTGACTGCTGGACAACAGCATTACACAGTACAGTGTTTGCTTTCTAAAAGGAATGACGTCGCATGTAGAAAACTACATTCTGACATGGCACCCAAAAAAGCATTGCGCATGGATTGGACTGACAAGTTTAACAATTACATATGAGTTTTGACTTGTCTTTGGTGAACTTGGGTCTAAACCTGGGTCTGTCTGACACATTTAAGAATGAAACTAAGGAAAAAAGGAAATTGTTTTGCAGTGTGCCTTCCAGCCTCCCTCAGGCAAATCAGAAATGTTATCTCTCCTGGCAGAGCCTGAACTGAACAGGTGCATGAGGGTCACAGCCTATTTGTGGGAGCAAAGTAAACAGGGAACCAGGCTGGATTATTTAGATGTGGTCTTACTGGATTTGCAGTGTTCACCTGCAGTATATAAAACATACGACAATAAAGGAATAGTTCATCCAAAAATGAAAATTACATCCTCATTTACTCACCCTCATGTTGTTACAAATCAAAATTAATTTCTTTATTCTCTGGAACACAAAAGGAGACATTTTGAACACTGCTTTTTCCATGCTCTTTTCCATGCAATTACAATGAACGGGACTGAAGCGTGGTATGACCTGTGTGCTATATTCTAAGAACACATAATATTGCTTTGTTTGAGAAACTTGCTATTCACTTAAAATCTTGACTTTTAGTCCTTCTTGGTGTGATCACTTGAGTTCAAGCAATCTGAATGATTCATTCACAGTTCTCAAGTATAACTTTAGAATATTTCTGTCAATTTCTCACACAAAGCTTTTGTATGACTTCAGAAGACTTGGAATGCAATGCAGTAGTCCTATGGACTACTTTTATTATACTTTTATGGTGCTTTTGTGTCCTTTATGAAGCTTGAAAGCTCCAGTCCCCATTCATTGTAATTTCATGTGGAAAAAAGGTCTTCAAAACATCCTCTTTTGTGTTCTGTGGAAGAAAGTCATTCAGATTTGGAATGACAAAAGGGTGAGAAAATAATGGCAGAATTTTGGGATAACTACTTCTACAGAAACCATGTGTTTTGATTTATTTTTATAAAAACTTGTTTAGTGGTCAAATCAGCAAGTGTTAAAGTTAGGAAATGTACAGTGTTCGAAAGAGTCGTCGAGACAGACATGTAAGCCACCTCAGCACTAAAGCAGACAGGGTTGGGGAGTAACGGAATACATGTAACGGGATTACGTATTTAAAATACAAAATATAAGTAACTGTATTCCACTACAGTTACAATTTAAATCATTGATAATTAGAATACAGTTACATTCAAAAAGTATTTTGATTACTGAAGAGATTACTTTGCATTTTATTGTCATTTGTTTCATTTAATATTTAATCCTTTCAGGTGGAAAACATTTGAACAGCGGTGAAACACTTTCTTATGATGTGTTACACTCATATGAGCAGACAGAGAATTAAGTTTGAAGTAAGTTTGGTGCAGAAGAAATAGAAATAAACCTGGTGTAAATTGTCAGCTTTACGCTAAGCTAAAATGCTATTTCTAGCCATTTTACATGCACGTTACCAGGCACGATCATATTTTTTTATTAAGAAAATTCACATTGGATTATTATTCACATAATTTCTTTTTTTCTAGTAAGACCTTTGATATTAGGGCAAAAAATCATATTCTTGATAATAATTTTTGTATTGTTTTCCTGTAAAAATATCTAAAAATCCTTAAAACAAGATCAATTTGATTTATCTTGTTTTAGAAACAACACTGCATAAGATATTTAGGTATTTCAGAGAATGTATTTTTAACGTGTATTTTGTCTTACTGTACTGGCAGAGATTTTACAGTCAAAACAAGTGAAAAATCTACCAGTGCTGAAGAAGTAATCCAAAGTATTTAGAATACGTTACTGACCTTGAATAATTTAACAGAATACGTTACAAATTACATTTTACAGCATGTATTCTGTAATCTGTAGTGGAATACATTTCAAAAGTAACCCTACCAACTCTGAAGCAGATCTGTCTCATTGACTCATGTATGAGAAGTGCAAAGCTAGAACTGTCCAGGATTACCAGAAGGTTAATGAGACAACTGGCTTTATTTGAATTAGTCAAGATAATCATTATCAGATGACATATTTGAATGCTTTACTTGATGGCAGTGAGACTATGGATTATGTGTTCCCATAGCCCTCAGAGTTTTGAGGCAAGTCTTAAAGGGGCATATTACAGAAATTACCTCAAGCCTTAAGTTAAGATATTATCAGTTAAGTTATAATTTTTCACAAATTCATATTACAAATCAAATCACTACACTTTTTAAAAGATTTTTGGCAAGTTAGGATGCTTCTGTTGTACTCTTTTCCGATCTGTAATTAAGATAAGATAATGCATTCACTCTGTTATAGCTTTTGTCCTAAATGAGATCCTAACCCAAACTGCCATGGTTACCAAGCAGATAAGATAGGATTCCATTCCAAAGTTAGGATCTTTCTGTAATATGCCCCCTGAGGCCTTGTAACATTCAAGGAACAATGGATGGAAGTACAAGGAAGGAAATCACTTTGTACTAATGTGTATTAGATATCCGGAGAGAATGAATAAATAATGTTTGCAATACTGGCAGGTGAGAATGTTTTGTTAGTAAAATTTCTTTTTCTTTCTTCCTTTTTATTTTTATTTTTATTTATTTTTTATATATATTTAGAATATGAATAAAAGGTTGTCAAAGATAAAATAGATACAGTGTTTAACTCCTGAGCCAAGGTCTTGTTTATTTGTCTTTCTCATTACAGTCATTATGTTTTATTGCATTGCAATATGCAATGAAAGCTTTACTTTGTTCAATGCTCTTAATTTGACTGTTGTACAAATCATTAGATAAATGTGTCTGTTTTTGTAAAATGGATGTCTCTGAATGGTGATTTTCTTTTTGCAATGCCTATAATATGTTCACTAAGACCTTAGAATGCTAGTGAAAGTGTCTTGTATTTATAATACAATGATAATACTGAATAAACAAGTTTGAATAAAATATTCCTGAAATTTAACAATGTCTCTGTCTCATGGCATCAAGTGACAACTTACACTTTTAAAAAGTAAAAATGTGTAGTTGCTAACTTTAGGGCATATTTCTACTTAACACATAAAAGCTTGTTGGTGTAGCCTAAACTAATGCAGTCAGGTTGATTCAGTCATATTGCATTTTACACTAGAATAAAACCAGTTAGTTTACATGTCACCATATGAAGCATATTTTTATAGGTTACCTATCTTTTTTCTTTCTTTTCTTTTTTAATTTTTTATATACAGTATATTGCCGTGTAGAATGCAGGCAGGATCCCAACATGTCACATCATTCGTTATTTCTATTGTAGCCTATTTATTTTATTTTTTCTGTTACCATGTATAAAAAAGTCCAGGGCAAGTTTATTTTAGCCTTCAGTGAATGTGAATTTGTGAATCCGACTGACACAATATATGTTTGACTCATCAGGGTCACTGTATACTTTTGGGAAGATAAAAAAAACAAAAAAAAACATAAAACCTTATGTCATTAAGGTGACTAATCACCACATGGTGGCGCTTCTTTTCCACCTTTCAAATCAGGCCATTATAGTGGAACATGACAGTTAGAATTTCAGTGGTTTTTAGTTTTAGTTCTAATTCATGTCAAATTTATTTAAAAAAACAAAACATCTGTGGCTCCTTGATTTCCATAACTTATAATTTTAAACCATTTCCATTTTTACTTATTTTAAAATTAAAGTAAATGTCATTTTTCCTTTCTGCTCTCTTTGATGCACTTCCAGTTTTACATTGAACAGAACCCAAGAAAGAATTGTAGTATATATATATATTTATATATATATATATATATATAAAGCCCTAAGTGTATAATTAAGATTAAATTACTCTTCTAAAACTTAGTGGTGGTGAAGCAAGGTATTGCACCCTGCTGAATTTGCAGCGCTTATGCTGGCACCATTCTCACACATATGCTGTCTTTCTATATTTAGGGCTGGTAATGTTCAGACACTTTTTATGGCTGCTCCAAGCTTTCCCCTTTTACATATGTGGTTAGATTCCATTTATGAGTGGATCCTTCCTGAATTCACAAAGATAGAGAGAATTTGACAAGTTCTCAGGTTCACACAATGCACATGATGCAGGTGAGGAAAGTGATATAAGGAACATTGTCTATGTGGAAGGTTCAGTTCAGTTTTTTGTTTTTGGCACCATTCAGAGTAAATTCTAGAGACTGTTGTGTGTGAAAATCCCAGGAGATCAGCAGTTACAGAAATACTCAAACCAGCCCATCTGGCACCAACAATCATGCCACGGTCCAAATCACTGAGATCACATGAAAAAACATTCAGTGAGCGGCAGTTATGCAGATGGAAATGCCTTGTTGATGAGAGAGGTCAACAGGGAATGGCCAGACTGGTTCAAACTGACAAAGTCTACGGTAATTCAGAAAAACACTCTGTACAATTGTGGTGAGAAGAATAACATCTCAGAATGCTAATCTGAGATGTGGGTGGCGCTGATTTGGCAGCACGAGGGGGACCTACACAATATTAGGCAGGTGGTTTTAATGTTGTGGCTGATCGGTGTACACTCAGTGACCACTTTATTAGAAACACCTGTACACTTACTTATTCATGCGATTATCTAATCAGCCAATCGTGTGGCAGCAGTGCAGTTCATAAAATCATGCAGATACGAGTCAGGAGCTTCAGTTAATTTTCACTTCAACCATCAGAATGGGGGAAAAATAATGAATATTGTGTGTGTGTATGTGTGTGTGTGTGTGTGTGTGTGTGTGTGTGTGTGTGTGTGTGTGTGTGTGTGTGTGTGTGTGCCAGTATGGCTTCCTTTTTGGGAGAGAAAAATATTACAGAGAGGGTTCATTAATTTTCATAATAATTTTCTCATTGGCGCTAAAACTATTTAGAACTATGTCATGTTGGTGTAACATTCGCTGTCCTGTCCAACACTGACCCTCTGGATCTTAGTCTTAAATCATTATCATTAAAACAAATTTAGCACATTTAGGGGGCAACAATTGGATTTAAAAAGCAAAAATCCTCTTGCAAGTGGAAGGTGATTAACAAAATAACAAAAAGTGCAAATCTATTACTGTCACAACTCTCAGACCCTTTTGGCAATGTGAAGTTATGTGTGCAATCACCCGGTCTCTCTCCCTTTCTCTCTCTCAACTATATTTAGCCAATGAAGCATCTGCAAGAAAGATATTAGTCTCTTGATATTTCTATCAGCAAAGTGCTGTGCAGACCAAATGCACCCCCCATAACCCTCACTCCCCCTTCTTACCCCAACTCTCCCTCCCTCCATGAATATCTGTCATCCAAGTCCCAACTGGATTTTGCACTCCTTGGGTTCTTGGTCTAGCCACAGGTCAAAGGTACCCTGGAATTGGTAAACTTAAGCCACCAGCCTTTGCCTATTTTCACTGTACCTTTGAGACCACATTCCTTGAGGAGTCTAGAGCATTGGTAAGTGGATTATGAGATTTCTTCTGTCACTTTACTAACCGTACACTGTTCAACTAACAGCTGCATGCCGGAGAGGAATACATGACCATCTATAATTCCTGTAGTTGGGCATGATACCCACAAAACAAGTTTGCAAGCATTGACAGCACATGCACTATGTTTGCATTGATTAGAATAATCAAAATTGAATGTTCAATTTGCCCCATGTCTTTTGATGCCAGAAAGTGGGAATGTGTTGAACACTCCCCCTTTAGCCTGGCTGATTATTTTATATGGAGTGCAAAGCCTTTACTGTCCAGCTGGGGGAACTTAAGCCTGGTGGACCCCAGCTCATGATTATTTTACAGGGTGGGTCACTGTGCACCTTCATCCCAACACCACATCCTTCCATGATGTCATTTAAGTTTGAGTGAGATTTCCGATTTCTCAGCAGACCTAAGTCATCATGTACATATATATATACAGTACATCTGTATGTTTGTGACTGAACCCAAGAATCTGACAATAAAACTGACGCCATGACTTGTCGCTTAAAACTCTTGCTTCAAAACTGTGCTTATAAATAGCCATACTGTATTGAGTTACAGTCAAGTCGATGCAGTGTCTGCTATTAACAGAGCCTTGAAAAACTGCACATATAATATGTGCTCAGGAAAGCTGATGGGACATTATGAAAATTCTGCAAAATAAGAACATATTACTGCTTGCTAAGAACTGTTTCATCACCTCCATGTCCAGACTTTGAAATTGAAAATTCTTCATAGTTACTGTCAAGACTGCAATGAGTTTAAAATGTTTTAGGCTTAGATCATGTTAAAAGAGGTACAGTTCACCTACAAATTTAAATTATGTAATTATTCACTCACCTTCATGTTGCTGCAAACCTGTATGGCTATCTTTCTTCCATAGATCACAAAAGTATAGGCAGAATGTCAGCCTCAGTCAACATTCACATATGGGGCTTTTCCACTGCACGGTAGAGCTCAACTTGACTCGACTCTGCCAGTTTTTTGGGGGTTTCCACTGTGGATAGTACCTGGTACCTGATACTTTTTTTAATACCATCTCGGTCGAGGTTCCAAGCGAGCCGAGCCGATACTAAATGTGACGTCAAAACCCTGCAGATCACTGATAGGTCAGAGAATCGTCACTACCAGCATCACTGGATTTGCGACATGGGACATCAACCCGCTAGTTTTAAAGTTAGCAACAGTGACAGCAATATCATTTGTTCACGCGACTTTCGAATTGTAAAAAGAAATGGCTGTGCGCAAAACCACGCCTTGGTCAATAAACGAGGTGCAGACGTTCCTCTCGTTAGCAACGAACGAAACGACGCAAACGAAAAAGTCTTTCAGCAAGTGTCTCAGCTGTTGGCCGCACACGGTTACCATCGGACCTACCAACAGTGCAGGGAAAAGTTAAAAAAAACTTAAAAGTGACTACAGAACCATCAAGGACCACAACAGCCAGAGTGGTTCAAACAGAAGAAAGTGGAAGTGGTTCGACCAAATGGACACTATCGATGGCAATAGACCAACGAGCAATGGGAGGGAGAGTGCCCTGGACTCGGCATTGTTGGAGTCCACGATGGAGGATGATACGTTTTGTTACGTTAACTCTATATTCTGCTTGAAAGCTTCACTTTATTTAGTTGACCAGCTACTGGAAAGCTTGCTTCTAAAACAACCAGGCCAATTTAACTGTTACACTTGTGTAAAATCACCATGAAACAACTGCTTTATGCAGCACAATGAGCTAGTAGCTAACAGCTAGCGGTCGTGTTATTGTTTATGGTCAGTAATGTTTGTGTCACGTTTAAGATGATGTCACTGCAGTAGAGGCGGCACAACTATGACGATCAGCCTATAATGCCACCCACATTGAGACGGCACTAAACTGCAGTGGAAAATGTTTTTTTTTTTTTTTTAATTTTTATTGAATAATGTGTATCTATATAGTATCTATATAGTAAAAAAAAAAAAAAAAAAAAAAAAACAGCATATTGTATACTGTACAGTGTATGTTATTATTTGTATATTGTTGAGTGTAATTATGTGTATAACAGATGTTTAAATTGTGTTGTGTTAATTTGATGTTTTAAGTTGTGTAATTATGTATAACAGATGTTTAAATTGTGTTGTGTTAATTTGATGTTTTAAGTTGAGTGTAATTATGTGTATAACAGATGCTTAAATTGTGTTGTGTTAATGTGATGTTTTAAGTTGAGTGTAATTATGTATAACAGATGTTTAAATTGTGTTGTGTTAATTTTATGTTATTGTAAATTGGTATATGTCTCATCACTGTCACGACTGCTATGTTGATCGGAACTGCACCCAAGAATTTCACACACCATTGCACTTGTGTATATGGCTGTGTGACAATAAAGTGATTTGATTTGATTTGATTTGATTTGAAAAAAAAAGCAAGCTCAGAAACGTAAAGCGAGCAGAGTCGAATTGAGTCGAACCGTAACATGCAGTGGAAATGTGCCATTACATTGCATCTTTTTTCCATACAAAAAAGTTAATGTGGGCTCGGGCAGGCTAACCTTCTGCCAAACATCTCCTTTTTTGTTCAATGGAAGAAAATTTGCCATAGGTGGTTTGGGACAACATGAGGATTTGTAAATTATGACAGAATTTCTATTTTTGGGTGAACTATGCCTTTAAAAGTGCAACAACAACTAGGTAATTTTTGTGATTCCACTGATTGCTTGTTTGTAAGGCTGATATCTCAGTAATTGTGTCTGGAAACTGTGAGTCAAAATGCCATCAAACCAAACACTGTGGTAGGTTATATATGTCCTTGGAATTTGTGGAACTTGAGGTCACTGATGTCTATAGTACTCAGCAGGTGTCTGTTCTCCCATAATACCTCAGGGACTTGCTGTGTCATTAACATACACCACAAAGATGATATTATTACATCCACTTTTAGCTGAAGTGTGTAACTTTTTCTGTCTTTAAATGCATTCTCCTATACCAGCTTAATATGCAGAGACAACTACAAGTAAATCCACCTTCACTCCATCTGACAAACGACAGACAAAAACGACAAAAAAATCGTTCCAAATAATAATTTAAAAAAAACTGATGTAAACAATGACGCGCTTCCTGACTCCTCCACGTGACGCGTGACCTTCCCAACGAGCTTACATCATTTATCTCATGAGCGCAAGTCACAGAGATGTACGGAAGCGAACATTTGTAATTGTAAAGGCAAACGAGGTCAAACCATTAAAAGTGCTGTTTCATCGCAATAGCCACTGGAGGACTATTATAATTTTTGTGGAACTTCTGTGAAGATGCAGTGATTTTCGCTGTCCGACCGTCTATCAATCGGAGCAGGAATAGAAGCGGAGAAACGATCACTCCCCCGTATTCCGGTACAAGGGACGCCTACTGTCGAAACTTTAGTGTGACTTCTCATTTCCATCTTAACTTCGGTTGAAACTCTAAAATTGTTCTCTGAAATGCGTTCCTGTTGTAATGACAACGGTAATTGGGACAGCATTTCTTTTCTTTTTTTTTTTCTTGGTTAAAAAGATCCAGATTGTACACATGATTACCAAATGAATTGAAAATATTATTAATTTCTTAGGGTAAAAGTGCAATGGATAATTTATCTGATTTTGATACTTATTATAAATGTATTGTTAAGAACAGTTCAAAAGTATGGGTGAGGGAGAAATACTGGCAAATGTAACATTTTAAAACTCAGAAAGCAGGAATAAGTAAATCAAGGCACACTAAAAAGTTTTAAATCTCTTTTGATCTATTCTTTAAAACAATATTTTTATTTATTTATTTATTTATTTATTTTTGTCATTAAAATCCTCCTTAAACATAAACATAGAATCACCCATAAATGTTAGCTGGTGATGTTTGACTGTGGATCATGAGCAAGCAGAAGACAGACACTGGAGATACTGCATTACATAATAATAATGTAATAATAATAATGATGATGATGAAGACAGCATGTGATCTACCTATTGCAGTCAGAAGTTAATGAATGGTCAGTGCCAATTAGTCTACATGCTAACTGCAATACATGGCAGAATTTAACATGGTAGTGTTTTTTAATCTGATGTATATCGTATCAGATTTTGTTTAATGTTAACCAAGACATAATTCAGTGCATCCGTTCTAACTGTATTTGCTTGATGAGAAAATAACCCATTTTCTGTAACAGACAGATGACTCACCTGATTTGGTTAAAAATGCAGAGTTGACATTTTAACATATTCTTTTTTTTCCTAATAAGGAGACACTGTCCCTGTTTTTCATGTTTTTATCTTATATATAATAATAGCTACATACCTCAAACATGGTTTGTTTGCATTCAGAAGGCATGATAAAATGTCTTTGAGAACATATTGCTTTTTTCTTGACTTCTTTATTCACATATGCGATCTTGAGACAATCAAAACTACTGACTAAAAGTAATATGATTACATTATTTTCTTGTTGAGGTAACTGGATTTAGTAAATGATTAAATTTTTTACTAAGTAATCGGTATTTGTAACAGATTATATTTTAAAAGTAACCCTCCCAACCCTGGGCATTCGTAGGTTCATTTTCTAAAAAACTGGCAACACTGTGTCTCTGTGGCGCTATAAAAAATTCCTGTTTGTTTTGAGTGTCCCTCCAGCCTGACACAACAACATTGACTCAACCAATGCCATGAGTTTGGGGGTGGGACTATCAGTTTGATCAACATAAGACAGAGGAAGTATTCAAAAGGCTGTTAAAAAATCATGTTTTTAGTTGCAATTTTGTTCTGTGGCGTTAGTAGTGCAGAAATACACACTTTAAAATTATTGCAGAAATTAAAGGGCAAAGATCTATGCTAAATTTTCTTGAATTACCACTTACCTTGATCAAATCAGTGCAATGCAGTGTCGATTTTTACATGTGTTTTAACTTGGTTAATGCATTATGTTTAGATATACTTTATGGATAAATTGTTGCCTGGCCTTACTTGTAAAATATTTAACATGTCATGAACCATAATCAGAGTTATGAGAAATAATTCTGATATAATTTCAGCTAATATGAAAGGTCTCTCCAACTTTTCTTTGAGTCTTGCTTTAAGTGTCAGTTAAAAATATTCAAATGTAATAGATCATCTGTTATGTGAATTTGTAATAGTTATAGATATCTAATCAAACCCTCTACTCTGATCTTTGTTTTTCTCAGTCTGAAACCATGCCTCTCTCAGGAACACCAGCCCCACCCAACAAGAGGAAAAAACCTTCCAAGATCATCACTGACCTGTCACACATAACCCAGGATGGTAAGACTTTTGTGCTCGACCTTGATGCATACTAATTAATGTAATATCATACTGTACAACTAATCAAGAACACCATTGATTATACGCATTCATGCAGGATTTTGGAATCTTTGCTAAGAATAACATATCCCCCTGACTATGATGTTGAGACTAACAGATTCTGGCTTTTCTTATATCTTTTATCTTATAATATAACAGTTTTTCTTCATATGTCTTTTGTGGTGCTGCATATAATTAAAGAGTGTGTTTGTTTAGCCTTCCAGAGTCTGATAGGTTGAAAGGTGTCTTTGAAAGATGTCATAAAATAGATTAGAGGTTATGATGATGCCAAAACACAGACAGTATCCAACCTGGTCCAGCCATTGTGTCGGCAGCCAGTCTTAGGGTGTTGACAGAATGATCAGGTCATACAGAGAGACAGACAAAAAAGTAGAAAAGTTATTTATGTCACTTTCAAACTGTTAATTGAGAAATTGTCTAAATTTCATGGCCTGTCACTAAGGTTTCAAGTGTCTGGATTTAATATGGCTTAATGAGAAGTAATATGTCATTGCCACAACATTTATTTTGTAGATTTCACAGCCAAAATGCCAGCTGTCTCTCTAATTATTACTGGAGTATCTCTCCCATCTCTTCACCATTATAATCATGGGAGTCGTCCTCCTTTGAAAGAATGTTACATAAGAGTCTCCGGTGGACTTATTTACATGTTATTCACCATGCTTTTGAATGTGAGCAAAAACTGTTGTTGTGGAAGAACAGAAAATGTACAGTAGCCTTTGAAGAGATTGCTGTTGATATTTTATCTGAGAGATTCCTGTGATCCTGCCATTTATGTCAGTATTTTTACTAACTATGCTAATCTGTCTGTCTGTTCTAGGACAAAAAGATTATGAAGTGACGACACAGTCAGTTATTCCATGTTAAACAGTCAGTGATGTTATAGCTAGTGCAGAGATAGTCCTAATAAGTTTCAATGGATCTTTATAGTTTACTTGATCACTGTCATCAGCATTTCCAGGGAACTGTGGATTGTTTTCTTGCAAAACAGTGGGTGGCAGGATGATGAATAGCTATTTGGTTACTGTTATGATTACAATGTAGAAAAATAGATACATCTAAATAAATATGAATAATACACTGAGCATGTATGACCTCTGTGCAAGAGAACCCAGGAGATAATTCTCTTTCTAAGTACAGTATAGTCTCTTCATATTAATAATATGATGCAAAATTATACTGTTATACAACTAGTGCATTATCAGCACTATGATGTTATTACCTCTCAGTTCTCTTTCTGTTGTCTCACAGCATCTTCATTTTTGGGATAGAGCACCCAAAAATGAAAATTATCTCATTATTTAATCACCAGATGTGTATGACTTTCTTTCTTCACCAGAGCACATTTGAAGAAAAATAGAAAAATATCTTAGCTCAGTAGGTCCTTAAAATGCAAGTGAATGGAGATTTCTCTTTTGAAGCTCCAAAAATCACAGACAGTCAGCATATATGTCATAGATACAACTCCAGCAGTTAAATTAATGTTTTCTAAAGCGACATGATCACTTTTGGTACAAAAAAAGATCAAGATTTAGGTCATTTTTAACTATAATCCAACGTGAAGGTAAGCTTCACGAGAGGGTGGAGTCCAAGTGGTCTCTCGTGTGACGTATTTACATTGCCATGATACCGATGTAATCTCACGTTCTCCACTCGGCTGAGACATCCAGGATAAGCACACAAATGCACCATTGTGAGTAAAGAAACAGATAAATACAGATCTAAACCAAAACCAAGCAAGCTACTGTACAGCGTTTCTCCTTCTCACTTGTAAACCGGGGCTGCTCCTCCGGATGTGACGCACGAGCGTCAGTTCTCACGTATTTCAAATGCCAATGCAATTACATCATATGTACCGCTCCTGACCGGAAGCATGATTTGGAGTTTAAAAAATAACTTAAATATTTATCTTTTTCACACCAAAAGTGTTGCTTTATACAACTTTAATTTAACAGCTGGTGTCGTATGAATGACGTTTATGCTGACTGTCTGTAATTTTTGGAGCTTCAAAAGAGAAATCTCCATTCACTTGCGTTTTAAGGACCTGCTGAGCCAAGATATTTTTCTATTTTTCTTCAAATATGTTGTAGTGAAGAAAGAAAGTCATACACACCTGGGATATCAGAGGGTGAGTAAATAATGAGAGAATTTTCATTTTTTGGTGAACTATCCCTTTAAATCTCTGCATTAGCTATTCTGGAACTTTGTATTGTGGCACTTTTCATGTTCTTGAATTGCTTTTGTTCGCAGTGTTTTCTCACTTGTACGCCCTTTGGATAGAAGTGTCTGCTAAATTAATAAATGTAAATGACAAATGTAATAATGCTAATTGCACTTTACATTAACATGAATAAATTACATTTAATAGCTTGCCAGATGCTTTCAACTTAGAGAAGTACATACTCGTATTGAAGTAAATATTAATGTTAAATTGATCACACTGTTTTGTAAAGGACTTAACCAGTAATTCCACCAACAGTTTTAATATTAATTATTAATTCATATCTGAACATATAATTACTACACTAGTAATAATTATTTAAGCAATATCACACAAGCATGTCTCACAGGTTATCGCAGTCTTGCTGATATACAGAATAACAGCACGATTGTGGTTGTGATATTGCTTTTAGACAACAGTTCAACATACAAGTAAATAACAGAGAATAACTTACGTTTCAGACAAAAACTGACCAGTTAGTTTGCGTATTTCTTCTCTGCCAGCAAAAATAGTTCCAAAAAAGCCAAAGAATCAAGCACAACTCCACTCTCTGCACTGCACTCAATACTCAGTTTTGAACTACTGGTGTTTCATTTGTAAATACATCTGTGTTTTTGAATGAATTTTTTAAAAGACACTCATTTGTCGCCGCCAACTGGCGTAAATATGCAGTCTCCAGAAATGGACACTAAACAAATCAGTGAATGAAATCAAAATGAACTATGAATCAAAATCCCCACCAATATTTGGAAAGGCACGAACACAGAGAAGCGAGGTGATACAAATAGTGAAGCCTCATAGTGCTGTTGGACTGTATATCAGCACTCAATAAGATTTGAGGACTGGAGCTAACTGTTGTATAACACTTACTAATAATTATTCATTATTTTTAGAGTACGATTCAGAGCCTGAGGCCTCAGAGTTTGATTTGGGGAAAAAGATCAGGGCGCCCAAGGATATCATGCTGGAGGAACTATCCCTGATGAAGAACAAAGGCTCCAAGATGTTCAGGATGAGACAGATTCGTGTAGAGAGGTTTATCTATGAGAACAACCCTGACCTCTTTAGTAGTGAGTCCATGGTAAGGAATGTGAAGAGCTCAATGCTGTTATCAATAAACTTCTTTGTGTCTGTTTTCAGGTGGTAAATTTTTGCATCAAGGCCATATCCACACTAATCAGTTAAAGTTTGAAAACTTTTCAAACTTTTCCTTTTTCTAATATCATCTTTTCCTAAAGTAAAGGGTTATGGTGAGCATTTTCGAAAGTCTTCATTTCTAGTGGAGGAAAACGCTATTCTAGCGTGGATGAGAAGCGCAAATGTGCCAAAATGTATGTGTTTTCAAACTAAAACATGTTAGTGTGGATATGGTCTAGGTCCAGAGACTATTTAGCAGAGACGGGCCACTTCTATTTAAATGAATGGGTGAAATTGGAACGCCCAACCAAGAAGCTCTAGCGCCCAACGGTTGTAGAAAGGAAGTCCCGTCTTACAAGTAAAAGAGCCAATCACTTTTAGATACAGACATCGCCTGTCAATCATCTTGAGAACCTGCATGCGCATTAGTTATACAAGCCGGGAAAATGACGTTTTATACGTTTAAACAAACAGAAGAGGTAAAGAAGCACAATTTATGATACCAGAGTTGTCTTGTTGATTTGAAATATGTTCTTTAAACATAATCTTGACCTACCATTTTGAGATTTCGGTGTTCCCCCATTCAAGTACATAGGAGCTGCACTGTCATGACTGGAAATAGTCTCCCGGGAGCATTCCAAAATGGCCGACAGTGGACTGACTTGCTAGAAAGACTTTGCTGGGTCTCAGTTCTAATTCTAAAATCTATCTAAATGTATTCTATGTAAATATTCTACATTTTATAATCATTATATATTCTACATTATATAATCAGAATCAATCTTTATTTTGAAATGCCACTGATTTTGTTCTTCTGCTTATTATCTCTTTACTGATCTGTGTGTAAAGGATAATCTCCAGAAGTTTGTGCCCAGTCTGGGGGGCCAGATGATGGATATTGGTGGCCATCTGATTGATGGACAGATGGCTAGCCAGGCTGGTGGTGCCGGCCAAGCACCAGTGCCTCCTCCTAAACCAGGAAGCTATGGCAAGGGAGTAGGGGTTGGGCTGGTAGCAGGTGGGCTCACTGGAGGTGCTGCTGGGGCAGCAGGAGCTGGAGCAGGAGCCGGGGTGAAGGATGGTGTGTCAGAAAATGCCTCACAGAGTGAGTAGGAACCCTGATGGAGACCTTCAAACACTAGCCAGTTCAGCCACACTAAACTACCAATGAGGCTTATGATGAAAACGGTGTTAACAAATTCATTAATCTCTACATACAGGTTTTCAATGTTTGATCAGTTGATCAATTTAAATCAGTTTATATTTCTCAACAGGTGGGGAAAGTGCTAATGCTGCTTCATTAAAGGCTAAAAAAGGGTCTGAATATGTGAAGACATATACTTCGCCTTGGGAACGAGCAATGAAGGGCAATGAAGATCTTCTGGCCACAATGAAGTCTCAAATGCCAGGACCCTGTTCTTCTAAGGAGCTGCACAAATATAAGAGCTTCAACAGGTGCCTCATTGCACTTGCATTTCATTTTTCGGAGCCTCTCCTCTATTACTATGGCTGTAGACCATTTCAAGCAAGCAAAAAGTAACAATAGGAAGTACAACACAACTATTCCTGAAGCACTTCCGGTATCATAAATGGATCCTTTAAATAAGGCTCTGAGTTAACATATTTTCCTCAAATAACGTCAAACGTTTACCTGAAGTGACTTATCCAGATGTGTTGTTGATAAAGAGAGTATACGCGAGAAAGGCGATTAAATTGTATCGTAGTTCAGATGCTCACAATTATTTCCTCAGAGGAGAGCTCCTATTATAATAAATGAAGCCAGTAAATTAAGCTGTCTGCGTGACCTGTGAACAAGGTAAGGATTTTTTTGTGTGTGTTCCTAATTTGTAAGTCAGTTAGGATAAAAGCGTCTGCTAAATGACTAAATGTAAAAGTAAATAACTTGCGGAGCTTCATTCATTATAATGGGAGTGATCTATAGTCACTTTTAGAGCTCTGCCTATCAAACTTATAATTATTTGTCATAAATGTTGTTCTCCTACCAGAGATAAGATGTGTTGTTAGTACTGCACGTATCTAGCCGTCTCGCTTCACTGCAGTGGTTCATGCGTCCATTTTCTGTTGCTTTTTCGGAGGTCTAAACACTTTAATTTCCATTAGTTCCTGGCATCCAGGAAGCATCCAGCCACCGAACAACATGGTCCATGTTTTAATAATGACATTTTATGACAATCGTGTTAGCGTTAGTAACGTTAATCATGTTAAAGTCACTATAAATGAAGCGCCTCCCGCTGTTGTTTTGAATCAGGGTCCGTTCCATTCAAAAGTGATTATCCCATTGACCTATTCCCTTCGAAGGCTTTACCATCCACTGTGAGAGCTTTGAAAGGCTAAAAGGTGTAGGGCTCAAAAATAAGGGTCATTCAGAACCCCCTTTATTTGGAAAAATATAAAAAGTTTTCATTTTCATTGAAGTGATCTTACAGAATAACTATCATGATTGTTCTCCCTTCAAAGTGCCCTTTGTAGGGTGATTAATGCAGTTGGAGTCTGAGTTCTACAACTAGCAGGAATTGTTCAAGGAACAAAAATACATCACTTATTGAAATGGTCTATAATTGTACATTTTTTTAAAAAAAAATCCTGTTCCTTTTTGTCTTCATTACCCATCTCACAAACTGTGCAGGAGTGCTATACCCTATGGGGGCTTTGAGAAGGCCTCTCAGCTGATGACCTTCCAGCTGCCAGACATCGAGGTGGCAACTGAGGAGCCTGAACAAGCAGTGGTGTACCAGCATGATATAAGCTCAAGGCCCTCATTTAATCGCACACCCATTGGCTGGGGAGGTAGCACTGAACCAGGCAGTATTCATATGGAGTTGGATACTATACCATTTGATGGGGAGACTGATGACCTGTGAAGCTACAACCCTTCAAAACAACCTTTATCTAATTTATGTCTGCCCTAATTAACCTGCACTCTAATACACACACACACACACACACACACACACATGTTGGTACGGCTATCCTTATGAGGACTCTCCACAGACATAATGATTTTTATACTGTACGAACTATAGATTCAGTACCCTAACCCTACCCCTGAACCTAACCCTCACAGAAAACTTTCTGCATTTTTACATTTTCAAAAAAACATAGTTTAGTATGTTTTTTAAGCTATTTGAATTATGGGGACACTAGAAATGTTCTCATAAACCACATTTATAGCATAATACCCTTGTAATTACCAGTTTGTAACCTAAAAAAAAATGTCCTCGTAAACCACACAAACCCGCCCACACACACACACACAGAGAGAGACAAAACATACACATAGTCACCTGTGCATCAATGCTTGTGTCCTGTACCATATTCAGAATATTTTCCCCCAAAAATTGTAATAATCTGTAGAACCATCAGGGTGACATGCAAAATGTCCAATGTGAATGGAAAACCTATCATAATGTACACATTTAGCTTTAATCTATATCTGCATCTAAATATGGGCTTTTTACAAATAAATATGTATGTCTTTGCAGAGGAATTTATGCATGAGCCATACATTTTTAATGATAAAAAGTGTCAGTTGGAGACAGAATGAGATTGAAGTTTTGCTTTGCTTCTTTTTTTGTCAGCATGTTGCACTTTATAGGTGGAAAAATGAGCAATAGGCTACTTATATCCAGACAGAATACTGCTTGACACACTGTTTTTTTTCTTCTGTCACTAAAAGGCGTGTTTACTCTAGCACATGCCAATTCTCTAATAAACCATTTATAGCGTCTTTTGTGACAATTTAAATGAGAAAGAAAGAAGTGGGCCATATAAGGAAACTTGCTTGTATTTTATGCAACTACTGCAAACCACAGCCAGCCAGATGGCTGCAATAGTTCATAAGGACTTTTTACCTACAGGTGAAATAAAATTCTATGAAAAGAGTCCAAGCAGCCACTGAATTACAGAACATGGCACAGTCTCTCTGTCGCACTCCATCGACACCTGAGACGCCAAACATCGCGAGAGTTGGTTTCATTGGCTGCAGCACACAGTGACGCTGATGGATATTTAAGGTTTAGCGGCAGAAAATAACAGATCTTGTCCTGAAGACCAGCCAGGGGGAGGATGCACACGACAAGGTAAGCAAACCACAATTCACTATCATGTAGGGGGAAGCCGCATCGGTTCACCAGATGTTAAACAGTGGGAGAGGAGACGTTTCGCTCTGTGAGTTGTGAACTTAAGACGCAGCTTCTTTTCCACATGCATGTGCTGCTGAAGACATGCGAGTGACGTTAGTAAACAAACAAACATAGGGATGCTTGGCTGCCAGAAACGATGGCTTTATTCCTGTACTCACCGCTGCGTATTCCAAACTGGCGCTTTCTTGTTTGTTATGGTTCTTCACGATGGCTGTATTATATTACAGTCACATTGTGAAGGAGACTCGACATCTCACATGCTCTAATGTGCTGACGAAGCTGTGCACACTGGTAGTTGTGGCGCGCACAACGCAACTGCGTACCTAGAACTTCGCCACGTAGAAGATGAATACGATATATGAATATATTCTTTCATATCGGGCAAATTACAGATGCATTTTCTTATTTTATTTATTGGTGATAAAATGCAACCTACATCATTGGAAAATCGGGATATTATCTATTTTGGAGGTGATATTTTCTGGCTTCGTTGCATTGCGTTTTAACTTACGCAGCACGAGACCATATGCTCATTCTCACCATTTCAATGACGTAGTGGTCTTTTCTATACAGTTGATTGTCGACTAGACGCCAATATCATTTGGTGGTGTTTCAGTGGCTGTGTAGGTAAGAAAGGCAAAGAAAGACTCTAAAAAGAGAATCAATCAATCAGTCCATATTTCTATTTCTTCAAAAATGACCCTTAATGGTTCATAAGTTTTTGTATTGGGGTTGTACTGTCTGCAGTCACATCTGCTTTGAGATTATTTATTCCTATCATCACCTAAATTCATAAACTTTGAGTGAAAATGTCTCAATGCATGCAAACATAGTAAGGGATCTCTTTGAAGTAACTCTGCATTCCAAAAGTATTCTTTTTCATTTTTTGTCCCCCTCCCCCACACGATAGAACATAATTCACATTTTTAGAACGATTGGAATTTAATAAGCTGTCATTGTCATGCACAAGCATCAGTCAGTCCTCAGTGCCATGCTATGTTATGTAAACAAGGTGACAGCGTCTTTATTAATGCAGAGAAGAGGAGCGATCAAAACAGACACCCCTCCATACCAACTTTCTCCTTATGTTTTCACATCACCCCCTCCTTTAGCCATTTCTCTGTGAAAAGTAAATAAGAGCCCTGGCATGCATGTGAAAGAAGGTTACTAATTGTTATGTAAAATTGAGAGATGAATAAATTAACATATTGATGGTCAGCCCTCGAGGGCCTATGCTCCCATGTATTCATCAGCAGACAGAGCCTTCAGTCAGGCTAATTGGTTGGGGGTGTATGAGATTCCTGTAAATTTCACAACATGCTTTTAAGGGCTTATGACAGGAAGGGACAGGAAAGCCCTTGAGGATAACTTTTATTAAACTTCTCAGGGTAGAGGAACACTGGAGCTGAGTGGGGGACATTCATGTGTTAATCAAATCTTTGTCTTCATTTGATATCAGCCAAGGTCTTTTCCTTGTGAGGGCAGTTTTCCTACTTCATCGAGATGAAGCCCCAGTAGTGACACAAGTTTTCTGTATAGAACATCTCTTGCCATTTACTAATATACAGTATGTCTTTGTCATTTTACAAGGAGTCGCTCAGTGTTTTCTATTTTTGTCAGTATTTCTTTCTTAATATTAATTGAGAAATGCATTAATTATGTAATAGTATCTGAAGCCTCAAGTCTCGTGGTCATGCTCTGCATTAGGTCTTTTAAGTAACATTGAGCCTTTAAAGTACACTCTGTAAAATTACTTAAAGTGAATTTGAACACTGAAGCCACACTTAATAATGTCTGAACATCATTTTATTAGATCAGGGGTTTTTAAACTTGTAGATTCTAAGGACCAACAAATATAACCTTCCAAAAACAAAAATAGAAAGGCAGCAATATATTTTAATATATAAAGACCCATTTATACTGCGTGAGGAAAAATAGCAAGCATGATGTTAAATAATTACAAATAATGATTCAATAATTTTAAAATAAATAATAATTTATTAAATAATATTAATAAAAATGACAAATTCTTCAAAAATTTGAAATAATTGGATTTTAAATTGTTATTGTATAACAATATATAAAATATCTGAAATAAATAAATATCTGGAAATTATTTACTACGTATTAAGTTGACTACATATTTTTGTTCTTCCCACTATTAGAGCATATGTTACATGTAAAAAACCTTTTCAGTTTAATTCAAATCTATTTGTAGTCCTTAGAAAACAGAATGAAATGGTATAATGTCCAATTTGGTAAATATTTACTTTTTTATTCATTTTTTACCCTTACAGTGTGAAGAACTGACATGTTTCCATTGATCATCCTTTATTTAATGTGTTGTGGGATAGAGCGCATGTGAACTATTTGCTGTTCCCATAGAAATGATCCATAGTAGCTTTAACAAATAATTGGGTTTGGAGGCACCGAACTGAACATTAATTGAAGCTGACAGTGTATTTGACATGCAGGGTCATTACATGATGTGTTTAAACTGTGAGATGACCTCCTATAGGCCACAGAGCTGTTAAGGGAAGTTACGATGTTTGCTGGGTACAATCATGATATCAAGATGTAAGAAGACTTCATTTGTACTGCGATTCTAAAAACTGGTTGACCTTGTTCTGAGTAGGCATCTGTGAGTCATTGAACAGGATTTTTTATTTCTTTTTCACTCCCTTCCATACTCTCTCTTTTTCTCATCTCCTCACCCTCTCTCTCCCCTCCCATCTGTTTCTACTTAAATATCTGTGTGTATTATTGAAAAAGCTTGAGTCACAGACATTCCTTGAAAACCATGAAATGTCTGCAAAGCCATGAAGGCATGGATTTGCGGGCTGCCATAAGGAAGTCTACACCCTTAAAACATAAGCCACCCAATCCATTTCTAAAAATGAGAGGCTGCCTCCTAGAGACTTTGCTTAGCTAAAAATGACTACTTTTCTGCTGATATGAGAAGAACAGAATAACCCAAATGATTTTGACCCAGACAGGCATTAAATGAAAAACACAATAGCCACATTCTTATCTTTGGCATAATAATTTCATGGTTGACCTCATAGTGTTTATAGATGATAAAGAATAGAGACCATTCAGTGGCCAAGTTCAGATGCAGAAACACGCTCAGAGATAGAAATTCTGAGAAATGCACCCATTTGGAACATCAGACTATTTTTAACCCTCCCCCAGAATTCCCATGGGAGCAGAACACAACACATTTGTGAATGACTATTTGCGTTCAGCCAGTGGCACTGTGCGTGTACTATACAGGCCACCCGGGGAGACACAGTGCACATATTGACGGATGCAGTTGAGCAATCCTAATTTAACCCCACAACCACACCAACCCCCTCAAGCCTCTGTTTGGGGACACTTTTGTCATAAAGTAACAATGTAAATAGTTCAGCCATGATGATATTTATTGATATGAGGTTGGATTTGAATTCATATGCCGATGATAAACCTCTTTCTTCACTCCTGGATATTGTGTCAACTATTGGCCAGTCTCACAAAAATCCACAAAAGTTAGGCTCTAGATTCTTACGAGTTTGATTGCTTATCTAACTACTATGAAAGCTTGTTCTATCACATTTATATATTCGGCTTCTATCTTCTATAGTTCTTCATTTAGGATCAGTGGAAAGTTAGGCAATTTATTGATTTATTATTATTTATTATTACTATAATGAAGCAACAAAATTACTCAAAGTTTATAAAAAACACAAACATATGATAAAGCTTGACTTTATATTGTAAATATAAATGTGAATGCAGATTAAGATTACAGATGACAGGTTCTTAATGTTTGAATGTAATAATGTAATTGGCAAAGCTCTAAGAAACGTTTAACTGTTAACAACAGATTTTCAGGACAAAATAGTCATGAAATTAGACCGTACATCCTTTCATTGTCCATCCAGGCAACAACACCACTTTATTATGGCAAAGAGGATTATAACCATAAATGCCCCATGTGGCCTTCATTGGGGTTTCTGGCTATGAATAACATTTGAATTGCAAAATTTGAGTAACATAGGTAATTTGGCTTTTATCTTGTAGCTTCTATAAAGCAATGTTTATGAAATATCCATTTTAAGATTGTGTCATTTTGGGATGTTTCAGCCAGTGTCCGAATTTAAGTTTTACATTAAGGGGCACTATTTACCCCTGATTTTGATTTTCATGGGCTTTTTTTTTTTTTTTTTTTTTTTTTATAAACCTTTTTGAGGGCATAATTTTTTCTAACAATTTAAAACAAACTGAATCTCATCATTTTATATGAAATATGTTAATTAAATCAATTCATTAATACAACTTTTGAAGTTTGAGAATTTATTACCTCTAACCTTTATAATGAATCAATTAATCAACCAATATTTATGCCATAATATGCATGGGACCATATTTGAATATTAAGAAGTATATCTAATGTTACAAATAAAAAACAAATTAATGCATTACAGGGGCATTTTTGCCGCCAAATTTTGGTATTTGGAGGCAATGGTTGATGTTGTGTTTTTATTTATTCATTAATTTATTCATTTTTGGTTGCATTTTTACCCCATAAGCCCCCCTTAATTTCAGACCCTGGTGTCAGCCAATTAGAACAAAGTGGCTGTGATTTTTTTTAAAATTTTTTTATTATTATTTTTTTTAGTATTTTTATCGCATTTTATATATCAATTATATTTTAGTTTTTTATATACTTTTTAAATATTTGTTTGACTGGCTCTGTGTTATCTGTATGTTAACTGTCTCAAACCATATTTTCTAAAAGATCATATTTGTCTGAAACACATTGGCATTGGCTCACATGATGAGCACATTTCAGGGTCTGTCTAAACAGATCATTATCTGTTTAGACAGTAGACAGTCACAAGTTTTTCTGCGGTACCTTGTCTGTCCTTTTAAAGATTTAAAAGGCAGGAAGGTAGGAGGAGCTTCCTAAGGAAACAGGTGTGCGCTGATAGGGATGATGTCATTGTTTCAGTGTCACCTGGAAAAACCTGCATGACTGTCAGTGAGACATACACATTACAGCTGCTCACGACCGGATCACAGATGTCTGCCAGACAGGCGCTGTAAGTACACTGATACAGTATAAATCTTCGTTAAAAAAAAATGCTTTTGTCATCCTGAGGGATTGTTTTACAGTTTCACATGTACTGCTTCCCAGATGCTATAGCTGAGAGGTGAGACTGCTGTGTTTTAAACATTTAAAAAAAATGCATTTTAAGCCAGGCTTTACTTCTGGTTAAAGAGGAAATTTTAGAGTGTTCTTTTTGAATTGTATGATAATACAGTATACTTTCAGTTCTAGACCATAGGTGGACATGATAATAAATTAACAGTTGCAGTCGACACTGTCAGTGCTGGCAGGAGAATTGTGACACTGTAAAGCTTTATTTGACACTCATTCTCAGTCTGTGTCATTTCACAGCTTTATTTTATTTACACTTTAGTTCATGCCATAAAGTAGTGCATTCTCTTTGCACAGATCTGTATTGAATACCATGAGCTGTTCTTAGTTTTTACAGTATGACAGATGAGACATACTGAATCTATGAAATGAATCTACAACAGGAAATTAATAAAATATATTAGGACTCAGTAATATGAAATGAAAACAGGTGAAGAAGAGAACAATAAATTCCAATAGTGACCTGTTTACCTTTTAAAACTGGTGTAGTATTTGAAGAGCAGATTTAGTCTTATTTTTCTGTAAAAGGCTTCCTCTGGGATATGTTGTGATTTTCTCCATCTTGTGTTTTCCCTATACTGTGCTCGAGTTGTGGTTTGTTTAATTCTCAAAGGTTTATGTGTTTTTTTCCTGTGTAGACTGCAGCTGTACAGTAGGGCGGTGTATTGAAACAGATTTCCCGATTCAGTTCCAATTCACAAGCTCTCAATTATAATTTTGATTTGATCCGATATTATTGATTCATATGGGAATATTTTCAGTTATAATATCCATTTTGCTTACATATGAAAGAAATTCTCTTGAAGTTAATGCTGTTAATTATACAGGGGACCTATAGCTAGGTACATTATGAAAATATAAATTTTACTTATTTTATTTGTTTTTCATCATTTGGTCACATTTTAGCTTTTTAAAAATGAACAAATCAAAATATTCCATCAATATTTATATATATTATATTGCATATATTATACACTGAGCAGCCATAAAATTAAAACCACTGACAGGTGAAGTGAATAACATTTATTATCTTGTTACCATGGCACCTGTCAAGGGATGGGATATATTATTTCATTTCGTTTATTTATAAAGCACTTTTCAACTACACTTGTAGACCAAAGTGCTGAACAATCAGCATAAAATAACATAACACAATAAAACATAACACAAAATACACTTAAAACACCACTTAAAAACACAACACAACACACCAGACCCTGCTACTTAAAAGCCAAAGAAAGCAAGTCATTTTTTAAACAAGCTTTAAAAATAGTGATAGCGGTGGCGGCTCTAATTTCATGTAGCAAGCTGTTCCAAAGCCTCGGAGGCAGCAAGTGAACAGTCAGTTCTTGAATTTCATGTGTTGGAAGCAGGAAAAATGGTCAAGCGTAAGGATCTGAGCGACTTTGATAAGGGCCAAATTGTGATGGCTGGACTACTGGGTTAGAGCATCTCCAAAACGGCAGGTCTTGTGGGGTGTTCCCGGTATGCAGTGGTCAGTACCTACCAAAAGTGGTCCAAGGAAGGACAACCAGCGACAGGGTCATGGGCGCCCAAGGCTCATTGATGCACGTGGGGAGCAAAGGCTAGCCCGTCTGGTCCGATCCCACAGAAGAGCTACTGTAGCACAAATTGCTGAAAAACTTAATGCTGGCCATGATAGAAAGGTGTCAGAACACACAGTGCATCGCAGCTTGCTGTGTAACCGCAGACCGGTCAGAATGCCCATGCTGACCCCTGTCCACCGCCGAAAGCTCCTACAATGGCCATGGGAGCATCAGAACTGGACCATGGAGCAATGGAAGAAGGTGGCCTGGTCTGATGAATAAATTTTTTTTTAGGGTGCTTTCACACTTGGTTCGATTGCTTGGACCGAAACCGAATTCGTTTCCTCCCCTCTGCCCCTGCTGGTCTCTGTTTACATCATATATTTTTAGGTTACATTGACACATACCACCTACTTAAAGATTGTTGCAGAACATGTACACCCCTTAATGGCAACGGTATTCCCTGATGGCAGTGGCCTCATTCAGCAGGATAATGTGCCCTGCCACACTGCAAAAAATGTTCAGGAATGGTTTGAAGAACATGACAAAGAGTTCAAGGTTTTGACTTGGTCTCCAAATTCCTCAAATCTCAATCTGATTGAGCATCTATGGGATGTGCTGGACCAACATATCCGATCCGTGGAGGCCCCACCTCGCAACTTACAGGACTTAAAGGATCTGCTGCTAATGTCTTGGTGCCAGATACCACAGGAAACCTTCAGAGGTCTTGTGGAGTCCATGCCTCGATGGGTCAGAGCTGTTTTGGCTGCACGAGGGGGACCTGCATGATATTAGGCAGTCGATTTTAATGTTGTGGCTGATCGGTGTATATATATATATATATATATACTCACTTTATTAGGTACACCTGTACATCTGCTTATTCATGAAATTATCTAATCAGCCAATCATGTGGCAGCAGTGTATAAAATCATGCATAAATGGGTCAGGAGCTTCAGTTAATGTTCAAATCAACCATCAGAATGGGGAAAAATATGATCTCAGTGATTTAGACCATGGCATGATTGTTGGTGCCAGATGGGCTGGTTTGAATTTTTCTGTATCTGCTGATCTCCTGGGATTTTCATGCACAACAGTCTCTAGTGTGTAAAGAGAATGGTGTGAAAAACATCCAGCGAGCAGCAATTCTATGGGCGAAAACGGGTTGTTAATGACAGAGGTCAGAGGAGAGTGGCCAGACTTGTCCAAGCTGACAGGAAGGTGACAGTAACACAAATAACCACACGTTACAACATTTCTATGCAGAAAAGCATTTCTGAACATATAACACGTTGAGCATTGTGGCGGATGGGCTACAGCAGCAGAAGACCCCTCTGGGTACCATGACTGTCAGCTTAAAACAGGAAACTGAAGCTGCAGTGGGCACAGGCTCACCAAAACCGGACAGTAGACGATTGGAAAAACATCACCTGGTCTGACAAATCTGGTTTTCTGCTGAGGTACACAAATGGTAGGCCCATTGCAGCCTCAGTTTTCTGTTCTTGGCTGACAGAAGTGGAACCCAATGTAGTCTTCTGCTGTTGTAGCCCATCCGCCTCAAGGTTCGACATGTTGTGCATTCAGAGATGCTATTTTGCTCACTACAATTGTACAGAGGGGTTATCTGAGTTACCGTAGCCTTTTTGTCAACTCGAACCAGTCTGGCCATTCTTCGTTGATCTCTGTCATCAATGAGGTGTTTTTGTAATAGAGCTGCCACTCACTGGTTGTTTTTTGATTTTCGCACCATTCTCTACCAGTGGTTCCCAAAGTGTGAGGTGCGCCCTCCTTGGGAGGCACGAGGGGACTGCAAGGGAGGGGCAGGGAGATGGTGGGATTGAAGGAGAAGTCCATAAAAAAAGTTATCTATATTATTAATATTATTATTAATATTATTATTAAGCGTAAACTTTTGAAGCATGCTTCCAATCCATTTGAGTGTCAGTTGTGCAATTGATTGATATAATTTAGATCAGGGGTGGACTGGCCATAGGAAAAACCAGGACTTTTCCCAGTGTGCTGGCTGCAGAACATGGCCGAACTGGGCGGTGCTAAGTTACAACGGGCTGCCTCGTTATGCTGAATGGGCCGCAAAATGGCGCTGCGATTTGCCGATGTGCACCGCGATATGCAGAAAAGGATTTGTTGTTATTCTGTTTATATTCCAATTCTGTGCAATGGGGATGTCTAGGAACGGCAGCCTCATCTCATTCTGGAATAGGATGGAGTAGAGCCTGTTTGGTTTGTTCTGCACAAACACCTAAAAAAAATCACAGACGATTCAAAATGCCATTTTATGCTTGGCACCATCCTGTTATTCCACTTCTTCAAACATGCCCATGGCAAGCTTGAGAATTAGTTCTCATATTCTTGGAGACAAAATGTGTATTAAAGACCATGTACAGTATGCATATCAGAAATGTCCATCATCATGGTTTAAAGTGCTTCTGATGTTCATGCTTTGGTCAAATCTTTTTCATGTGTCAACACATCAATCTGTTTTTCAGAAAGAAAAGCCTTTAACATCTGCCAATGTAAAGTTCATTGTGGTCTAGCCCTCCCTCCCTTCCTTCCTTTGTGTGTGGTCACTGAATACCAACTCTATCAGTTTGGACTGGCTCTCTGTAAAAAAAAACAAAAGAAAAACATTGTATACTCTTCATTAACTCAGGATGGAAAAATAGGACCAGTCAGCGTACAATCCTTTTATCTTTGACCACAATTGGTAATGTTGTGACTAATACGCAATACATTACATTTTAGTTGTATTGCACACGTGGATTAGCAATTTGATGATCTCTCTTTTCATTCTTTAACTTACAGGTAAATAGTAGGCTTATTAGTTTGAACACATACTGTATATCTGACCAGTTTTTGGTGTATAATGGAAGTATTTTCTTTAGCTGTGAGTGACACTTTAGTCCCCCTGCTCTTCATATGTTTTTAATCATGAGGGTTGATGAGAGTTGCTGGTTGCTCTTCAGGCTAAACTGTTCTTATGGCCTTGTTAATTATCTCTTGATAGAGGGAGTAACTTGCCCCACACCATGTTATTTTTATTCAATCAGCAGTCAGTCTGTTAACAGTTTGGAGACTTTAAAATTGCTGTTTTTGAAAGATGTGTTTGGTGCTCAGTTCCTGTCATCAGGCTCTCAAGAGTGAACTTTTCCTGTCATGATGTATGAGAATTAAGCTTTCCTATGTCTTTTGAGTAAGCTGTGTGTTTAGTTGATACTCACAGAATTTCTTAGCTTTTTATTGCTCGAGTGTCACTTCAACATTACAAATAATTTTATTTAGAGAAGTGTAAGACTGACTAACATTAATTTAGTCAATCCCTAACTTCGTTAAATGTGGCGCTTTGAGGTAAACATACAGCCATAATATATACAACATGGATACCTATGTATTGATTTTTTGACTTGTAGATCACAAACCTACAGTGGCCCAGGGGTGCACAACACACAAAATTAGCAAAACAAACAAAAGTTGAAAACACAATGGAAATACAGAAAAAGCACAACTAAATTAAGCCACAAAACAACTGAATGCCACAACAGAACAAAATTAAGCCACAACACAATCAACAAAAAATACATATTTTTAAACAATTCATTTTTTTTGTGTTATGGCTTAATTTTCTTGCGTTGTGGCTTATTTCCATTGTGTTGTGGCTTTTCTGTTGTGTTGTGGCCTATTACCATTGTGTTTTTACTTTTCTGTTGTGGCTTCATTTCGTTGTGCTTTTTGTCATTTTGGTTGTGTTTTCAACTTTTGATTTGATTTGCTTTGCTCATTTTGTTGGGTTGTGCACCCCTGGGTCACCATACAAACCACTTTATGCTCTAGTTTTTTACACAGAAGTTCATGAGACCCTAGCTCTGTGACTGTGATGGGAAATGCATTGAATTCAAAGTAAAAGCAGCATTCTTGTTTAGAAGGAACTATTTGGAGACAACTTGCATTAAACCTGCAATTATCTGTTATTCATTCCAGTCTAGCCTAGCCTGTTAACTTAAGTTGTACATATACAGGACGAATCTAGACAGATTAGTTGCAAGCCGAACATTCAGACATTCACATGTGAGTATCATCTTTGTCATCTGCAACTGTGCATGGCAAATTAAAAGAGGTAAACTAGGGTGACCATACGTCCTCTTTTTCCCGGACATGTCCTCTTTTTTTGGACCTTAAAAAAGCGTCTGGCCGGGATTTCTATATTTGCAAAAATGTCCCGCCTTCTCGCACACCAGTTGGTTGATTATAAGAGGCTTGCAGCAATTCCTGCCTGTCAGTCTCTCTGCGAACGCGCAAAGCGCTGTTACAGTTGCTTGACATTAGCAGCAAATGACAGCTGAGTGGAAACAATGATCAAACGTAAGTGCAAATTTACAGAAGATTTGCACAAAAAATTCCCATGTGTCAGTTGCTAATAAAGGTGCAAGTGATTTAGAAGCACACATTAGCTCTGCGAAGCATAAAGGGTCAGCAAAAGGTGTAAGTTCATCAACGGACTACTTTTTGCGACCAGGTAAAATTATCACATTGCTTCATTTTCCATGGCCATTCAAATAATACTAATGGTAAATGAAGGTACACTCATGGCATCAAATATTTTATTTTAGTACATGGACATTCAAAAGAATGTTGGAAATTTTTATTTATTTATATATATATTTATGTTATGCTAATAGAGTGTCTTTTTCACTGTATTAAAGTTTGCATTCATAGTAACACTGTTTTGAACCCTATTATACCACCCCACCCCAATACCCCCCGGTGAAAGAAAAAGGTGTCCTCTTTTTGGAAAACCAGAATATGGTCACGCTAGGTAAACGAATCCATTCACATGGCTGTGCTGTGCTAAGTAGTTCACCCGTCCCCATTGTGTGTGTTTCAGGGGGCAGGGGCTGCAGGTAATAGCGCCGCTCTTACCCCAGCCCGTCCCATCTCATCTCTCTCTTTGCATTATCAAAGACTTCAGTGAACGTGCGTGGTAATTTATGTGAGGAGGAGACCGGCAACTAAAGCTAAGGGTACGGGATAAAGTCGAGTAATGAACAGAGTTTACCCCTTAACTTTATACCGACGTACTCCGAATGAAAACGGTGAGTTTTACAAGCATTCTCTCTAACGAATGACTAAACTTTAACACATCTAGTTCAGTCATTCCTCACAGGATTTGGCTTGGAAGAGACACGTATTTTTCCTGAAATCCTCTGGGACTGAGACACACTATGGAACAGTTGGAAATGCAGTAGCAGATTTTACTTTTCAGGGAAAACTTTCAAAAGAAATGCAAAAAAAAAAGTATCGTTTTACAGAAATTAGCCTACATGTATATCATGTTTCAGCGAGTGCTGAATGAACTTGTGAAGAAAAGTGTGCAAATCTTTTTCTATAGAAATGCATTGCTTTGATCTAAAAGGTAGCAAAATGGAAAGTGTAAAATTTTTCATGGGACAGTGGCAATACTAAAAGTTCTAGTCTTTTCTGTCGCTTTATAAACAAGATTTATCTCTGAGCACCTCCAGAGAAAGTTACATTTGAACGACGACTAGCCTACATAACGTGATTCCGATTTTATGCTATTACTCTATGGACGTACGTGTGAGAAAATACGTGAAACTTGGACTTTAAAGATAACAAGAAACTTATTGAGTGCCTCATTTGTGTGCTATGTTATGGTCGTTCACCTGCAGACATTTTATACGATTTTTCTTTTCCTTTTTTAAAATTTTCTTTTTTAAATTCTTTCTCAGGAAAGGACATGTGTTGACTACATGAGCAAAGTAGTGCTGAAGTAGACTGCATATACATCTGTTGCACTGTGGATGCATCCAGACAGCATGTGATGCCAAAGTCTATTGAAATATTTTCTTAAAAAAACAAACAAACATTGTCTTCATGAAATGCAGTCAAGACACGTGTGTCATAAATTGTAAATGTTATAGTATGTGAGGAGCTTAAATATGTGTTATTACTAGTGCTGGGTAGATTACTTCTAAAGTGTTATCTGGTACTGATTACAAATTACAAGACTAAAATTGTAATCGGTAACATAATCTCTTGGATCTCTTGTTTTAGGTTAATTTAATTTAGTTGATGTTTATTTGATGTCACATGCCATCTTGCACCATTTTGACATAAAAATACAAAGAGGGAGAAAATGTATTTCATTCTTTTTTACCAATAAAAAGAAGACTGGAAGACTTACCAAATGGATGTTAGACTGATTTAGAATGGATTTTTGTATTGTATAAAAATGTATTCTTTTTAAAGATTAAAAAAGAAGAATTAGGGGGGTCAATAAATTATGAACAATTTACTGCAGTTGCCTGGTTGATTATTATGTAATCATGTAATCCATAAAAAAAGTAACTGTAATATGATTATGAGTAGGCTATTTTAAAATGCAATGCAATCAAATTACAAGTACTTAATTTTGTGATCCAAATTACATGTAGTCCGTTACTACCCAGCACTGGATATTACTACACATGTGCAGCACATTGGCTACTAACCGCTCAAGATTCACTGGCATAAACTTTTGCATGTCAGCTCTTGCATATGTCTAATTGCACTGATGTAAGTTCTGGTTTACCCCGTGGTCAGGTCAGCTCCAGATCAAACAGACCACACTAACAGGCATTGGCACACATAAGAGAGAGCTTTTGTGGGATGTAAAACCTATTTTTTTCTCCCACAACACATTCACACTAACATGACCATGGTAACAGAATTTGTTGAAATGAAACACAGCATTTGGATTATTATGATGATATGCAAATGATTTGCTGTTAAGGTGTGACAGGAGTTCACAACTTATTTCCAGGTGAGGTAACACCACTTTTTGAGGTGTTTGTTTAGAATCCCTAGTTAAAAGGTTTGTTATTCTCTGATATCTCAAATGATTTTGGCCAATGCCAACAGCTGAATATTAACGGGCATGCTAACCTTGCACAGTAACCGCACATAAGCCAGTTCAGAAATGACTGCAGTGCTAAATGACCAACAGGCTAAAATTGCCTTACTGTTGCAATTGTGTTCTCAGCCCCTTTCTAGGCTGTGGAGAGAGAGTAAGCATCATACTGGCCCAGATTCAGGTGGCCTCACAGCTTCACAGATGGTGCGAGGGAAATGCAGTTGCTTGTGCCAGCCCAAAGTGATGCTCACTGGCTCATGCTTACAGGAGAACGACTAAACTCTCCAACTGTGGGTCACATCCTCTGATCCCCTGGTATGTGATCTGTGCCTTGTTGTTGTTGTTGTTTTTTTTTATTCAGGTATTGCTTAAGTCATCTTGGATGTATATATTGCAATAGGACATCTAAACATAAGGACACTGTTTGTGTCGGGCTGTATCCTGTGCTTGACCACCCCATTTGCTTGCACTTCATCCTTCAAAAAACAGCATCGGGTCTTGGTATCCATGGCAAACGCAACCTACCCTGTCTTATTTCTGTATAGTGGAAAATAACTGCACTCCGGCCTGGACCTGTGCTTCCTCAGAACCGAGCTCCTGCTGCGGGATGATGTTAATCAGGGACTGATGGAGAAGGTGGAGAGAATGTCACCCGGGGAGGGGCCTCTTTCCGTTTCCTATCGTCCTACTAAACTTTGAAATTGTGTTCCCTCAGAAGATAAAATAACCACAGTCTCTTAAAGCTGCTAGTGTGTCCGTTCAAGGTTTTCTTGTCCTTTTGTACTCCACAAGCGGTCTTTGAAAGTAGGTCAAGGCTGATTACATAAGCATGTCTTATTAATATAATTAACTGGACAGAGAAAATCCCAAACATAGCTTTAGCTGCATGCAAGCCTGTACACTGTCTGTCTAAACAGCATTGTCTGTTTGGCAAGTAGAGATAAAATGGTTAAATCTCTCTGACGGAATGGGCTCTAAATCATTTTCGCTAAAGTAAACTGTAGCAACACTTTGTCCAGATAACTGACTTGTTTATCATTCACTTTCAGTTATAGAAATAGGGTGCCAAGTCTGTCGGGCTCATCCAACCGCACTGTCGCCTGGCGACATGTTTCCCTCAAGCTTTTGTCCTTGTTGGATATTTTCTCACTGCTAGTTCAAGGGAAGTTTTGGCAAAGCTGTCTGTGTCAGACTGAGGTGCGAAGCTTCTCGCCAGTGAGACGTTACAGACTTCATTAGTGGCACAAATGTGCCCTGCTGGATTGAAAATGTCAGATAGCTGCGTCAGAGGTGGTGGCAGGGAGGATTGGAATTCTCTCACCCCTGATGGCTAAATGGGCATCACAGTTCCCAGCAGCGTCTTTTACTCCATGAATAATCCTGTGGCACCTTATGTTGGATTGTGTCAAGGGATTCAAGGGCTCTGTCCTCACAGGCGGTTTCCTGGCTTTAGTGCTTTTCTTAAAGGGATAGTTCACCCAGAAATGAAAATTAATTTACTCACACTCATGTTGTTCCAAATCTGTATTAATTTCTTTCTTCTGTGGAACTTAAACGGAGATGTTTGGCAGAATGTTAGCATGAGTCACCATTCACTTACATTGTGTGGAAAAAAATAATATATCCTTTTGCGTTCCACAGAAAAATGAAAGTTTACACTACCTGATTACCTGATAATACCGATGTTAGTCCTGATTTGCAATCAGGCTTAGTCTGTACTCACTGATGTTAATCGGTTCCAGTCTGAAAATTTTTGGCAAGTCAGAGTTGACAGATTTCACAGAATATTGTGTAGTCTGATTTCTTACCCTCAGACTATGATTCCATCTAGTCTGAGTATATAAATTGTGTTTGATATATTTAGCACCATCTATTGAGTAAATCTAGTATTGTATTCTGCTTCACGACTCAAATCTTAAGTCTTACAGTGACCAGCCAATGGAAATAAATAACAAGCACTGATCAGGTAACTTTTAATGCTACTCGCCTCCAATTCTCATTGCAGTCTTAGAGGCCATACTAGCTACGTCTTCCCACCCAAGTGTGCTTGGCCCTTTTCTTTTGTGACTTGAATCACAAAGTAGTTGCAGTACATATATCCATGTTTGTTTACATCAGTCATGCCTCTGAGTTTCGTAGTAACGTGAGGGTGTGTTTTTCCGAATTGATTTGTTGTGAATGGATTGACTTGACAGTCGGGTAGTGTGTGTGTGATCCTCAGTCATTTAGTGTGTGAGTTTAGTATTACTATATTGAATTCAGTCTTGGATACACTACCCAAAACTGCGGAAACTTCTTGGAAGCTGTGCCACGCTTGAACTGCTCTTGGAACATTTTGCCTTTTGCTGATTTGTTACCACTATTAACCTCCTGAGACAACCGCATGACTGCTGTGTGCATTTTCCATTTCCCTTTTTGATTTGTGACTAGTACCGCTTAATAAGCAAGCAAAAAATAAATAAATAAATCTTGAGCAAATAGTTTTCCTAAAAATGTATGTCCACATATGTGGACAGCGGGATTAAGTTGTGAAATTTTAAGTAATTTCAAGCTATAGAAAGTCAGGTTTTTTTTCATCAAATAGTTTATTGTGTCCAAGAGTGTTGGTTATTTATGTTTTTGAGACGTTATAAACATTACTATCAATTACTATCATTTTCTATCAAGCTGAATAAATAATTCTGATACAAGTAATGGCCAGCATCATCAAATCACTGCCAACCATGTTAAAATAAAAATTTGCACAATACAATTCTGAATCTATGTACTGATTATCATTGTCCTATGTCTGCCAAACATGTTGAGGGGTTCAAACATCATCTGCAACATGAAACTGAACTTTTGACTAGAAGTTAGAAGTGAATGCACTAGGCTGCATAGGAAAGCTATAGGATGCTCCCTAATTAGTGAATGACTTACCCACCAGTGTGCTGTATGTCTTCACTGGTCTCAGAACAGTTAGAAATGCACCTTATTTTCATCCATACTCCATATATGAAAGCAACATTTCTCAGCTTTTGGATACGTCCATTGATTCTCGATGTGAAAATGCACAGTGAATGTAGGATTTTTATGGATAGTACTATTGTCCACGTACGTGGACATTTTGTTTTACAGCGTGCTGTTTCGTGATAAATCGATGCAATTTTTAAAATGGCATATTGGATGAAACTAGAGACTCTACTCTTTTGACTTAAACAGGTTTTAATGTGAAAACTCAAGCTGGTTTCTTATCAGATGTAGTTTTGTTGCCGTTTCTCCAAAAAACAAACTCTGCTGAGATTGGCACCATGTTGTATTGTAACATGACTCTGTGCGCTGAAAGTTTAACCCTTTAATGATAGCCTAGAGTCTCCTAAACTGAGATCAGTTGGATAAAAAAAATAATAAAGCATAGCCTATAGCGAAGCCAAAATGCAATGTCCACACATGTGGACGCGGGGTCTCAAGAGGTTATTGAGAAGTTGATGTAATTGACCTTTGCTCTCTTAGAACTGCTCTGTTTTTCTTTGGCCTGAAGAGGCTGTTCAGAGATCAGACTCTGCCATCTGTGTTGGAGTGATTGCTTGTTGTATTGCAGCCTGTTGGCCAGAGTGGAGTAGCGTGTTGCTGGACCAAGGCCAGATAGAAGCTTTAGATGCAATTAGAGGCTTGTTTTGTGCAGTGGGATTAAGAGCTGGAGGTGTTCCATAGACTGTCATGTTGCATAACTACAAAGAGACGAACTGCCATTGGAGCAATTGTAAAAAAAAAAGTGAAAGCTGTGCCCTGCCTCCCAAATTCTCACTCAAATTAGATGGTATTGATGGAGATGGGTTTGGATTTAAGCTGTATTGAGGATGTGCAGGAGTCCATTTGTGAGCATTTATATGCAAAAAGTTTTGCCATACAGTGGTTCTCACAATTCCAATAAAAGATAAAATATCACTCATATTGTTTGGATGTTGTTTCTTACAGCAGGGGCTGAATGTTGTGACTATTCTGTTGCTGTATTAATTCTCCATAGCTTAAACAAAGCTATTGCTGTTGTTATTTTTATCCTGTTGAATAATAGAATATTTTTTAACAAAGAATATGCTTTACATCTATCTTAATTTTTACAGTTTTACATAACATTGCAATGCAGTCTGTTTAAACCCTTGAGTCTTCATGGTCACAAAAAACTGGAGGAAGACTTTGCTCTGGCAAAATTGTAATTTAATTCAAAGTTAGGTCTGGTACTCTAACTCACAACAATGAGTACCCAATTACTCGGAAATAAAAATGCATGTTAATGACGCGTAGGTCAATCTTTTCACAGACGTTACCAAGAGTGGTTTCAAAATAAGATAACTTCAACAAACTTTGATTTTCTTTTCATATGCATGAATAAAAATGGAAAACAAGAAAGATTTAAAAATAAAAATAACAGTAAAAAACATTTGCACTCACCCGGAGCTTACATAGAAACCAATACTGATGGCATGAGTGTAATGATCATACATAAGCTCTGAGTCTACATAAGGCTATCACATTTTTATCATTTCACATCAGATGCACAGTAGATGTCTAAACCTGCTGGCTATTACTGCCTGCCGCACCTCTGCCAGTACCTTCAGTCGACTAGCTATGGGGTCATCAGCCACCTATCACGTATGTTTCGCCCCATTAATCCCGAAACATCTCCTGGTTGTAAATCTCCACATTTTTACAGAAAAACAAGTGGTGAAAGTTTGCTTTTTATAAAATGCACTCTGCTTGTGTTCAGATATTTAAAACACATACTGGTCTGATAAGCTCAGAGTTCACTTCGCATTTTCTTTCCACCGATAAAAGCTGATCCTCGTCTGTTGGTTTGCATGACATATTTCCAAAGTATTGCCAAATATTTGCTTTTCTATAGCATCTTCTCTGATCCAACACCTCAATGACACACATCCACAGCGCCCCACAGTGGACTCTGTTGTGAGAGATTCAGAGGGAAAACGGTGTATTTCCGTGCTGCTCATGACAAGCAAATACGAAAAGGAAAATTAATTGGCGATATTCAAGTCGTTTTTCAACTTGAGTAGCTGGTGCAGAATGAGTACTCTTACTCGATTACTTGTGCACATCCCTAGTAAGGACTGCAACTTTTAAATGTTTTCCTGTGCTCCACAAAACTTTATTTATGGTACTACTACTTGAAAAATACAAGAGGTACTTATTGTTTGCAAGTTCCCATGCTGGTAGGTAAATATTATCATGTTTGGCCCTGTGATGCATTTCTGTCTGTCATTCTGAAATAAATTCGTCTGTACAGTATTGAAACGGTCCTTTCAAAAGTAACACAAATGTTTTGACATACTTTATTTACAGAGTCAATTGAATTAGTTTGAATTAGACTTTTTGATCACCCAACCTGCTTTTTCTTTTTAGGGAACAGAGGCATAAAATTATAATTGCATATAATAACATGAATTACATTTTTGTTCCACACCTTCCTGGCAGTGGAAATAAGCAAGCAGACATTCACTGTAAATCTTGTCTTTTTGAGAACTTAACATAATGTGTGAATCCAGATTGGTTGACTGGAGCTCTTAGACATGCTTGTTTACCAGCTTTCGGCTCACCAAAACGATGTGGCCACCCTTGTTTACAAGAAGTTACTACAGGGCCCAATAAGACAGTCTTATAGCCACTGTCTGGGAGCTAATGAGGACCTTACAGTAGACGCGTCTAATTCTGTTTTCTGCCAGACAGGATAATCCATCGTCTGATCGGGCTAATCAGCCTGCTTGAAATGCCATTCGACCTATTTCACTCCCTACTGGCCAAGCAGATGCAGGGTACAGCCTACTTGTAAGGTGGAACCCACCCAGACCCACCATAATCTGCCAAAAAAAAGTTGCAAAGGAGCATTTAAATATTACTACAACAAGCAAAACCTTAACTAATGTGACATTAAAATGTGTAATCAATGGCTTCATGTCTTATTTTATGAGTAGAATTAACAAGAGATCAGTAAAAGTTTTAATCACTCAGTGATGATTGAAATTAATGTATATGCAGTAGATGGTATGTAATTTGTTGTGTTTAAATTCTGCATGCATGGCGCTAATGAGCTAACACAATACGCAGCCATAATATGCACCAGTTACACTCTATTGTATTTTATGATACTGATACTACTGCAAAGATGGGTGTATAATAGAGTGTTAATGGGCAGAATATAGACAAAAGAAAGATGACAAGTGGTAAATCTCACTTTGGGCAGATGTGTGAATGGCTTTCAGCTTCATAAGGCCCAATAGTGAAACAGCATATCAAACAACAGAATGAATGAGCATTTAAGAGTATTTGAGAACATTTGATTCCTTTTGTTGTCTAATTAAACAAAAAATTCACATCACATGTTCTTGGAAATCTCTCTACGCAAACAATAATAATAATAATAAGTTTAATTTATGTAGCGCCTTTCCAGAGCTCAAGGACACTTTAAAATAGTAACACAATAATACACAAACAAAGAACAGTCACCAAAACACAGTTCAGATAGCACAGTCATTGAGAGTGAATACATAACACTGAGAGAAAACAGTTTTAAGTTGAGATTTAAACTCATGGGGAGTGAATTCCATATATTGGGTGCTACTACGCTGAATGACCTGCCACCCATAGTAGAGAGGCGAGATCTAGGGACAGAAAGGAGTCCGAACCCAGAAGACCTAAGTGAGCGGATCAGGTTGTAGGGGAGAAGCAATTCACTAACACAGTGAGGTGCCAGACCATGAAGTGATTTAAATGTAAGCAGGATTAGTTTATATTTGATGCGAAACAAAACTGGTAATCGGTGAAGTTAAAACAGGAATGGAGTAATATGAGCTGAGCACTTGGTATGTGTAAGAATTCTAGCAGCAGAATTTTGAATATATTGCAACCTAGCAATAGAGTTAGCAGGTAAACCAATGAAGAGGGCATTGCAGTAGTCAAGACGTGAGGATATAAATGCATGAACCAGTGTTTTGGCATCTTTGAGACTGATAAAGGGACGAAGGCGAGCAATGCGGCGAAGGTGGAAGAAGGCAATTTTAGATACAGATTTAATATGAGCTTCAAAAGTGAGGGAGGAATCAAAGATGATGCCTAAATTTTTTACAGTATTGGATGGTTTAATGAAAGTGCCATCAATATCACAATCAAAGTCATAAGGAATTTTTTTTCGTGAGTGTTGGTGTTCCAATAATAATGATATTCGTTTTATCCATGTTCAAGTTGAGGAAGTTGGAGTTGAGCCATTTTATTTATTTCATTTACACGTGTTGATATTGGTTGATAGTCTGGAGAGTGGGAGCAGATCTACAAGCTGTACATATTTGAATGTCATCATCAGCATAACAATGGTAACTGAAACCGTGGTGGCGAATGAGTTGACCCAAAGGCAGTATATATAATAAATAGTAGATGTCCAGGAACCGATCCCTGAGGGACACCTAATTTCAGGGAAACTGTAGGTGACTGATAATTTTGCATTGAAATGTAAAACTGTCTATCCGTGAGGTATGAAGAAAGCTAGGAGAGAGCAGCACCAGTGACACCAACATCCGAGAGGCTGGAGAGAAGTAATTTATGGCAAACGGTATCAAAAGCAGAACTAAGATCATGTAACAGAAGAATGGAGAGAGAACCAGAGTCACCAGTGAGTAGTAGGTCATTGACAACCCTTACAAGGCGGTTTCAGTACTGTGAAGTGGGTGAAAGCCAGACTGAAAGGGATCAAATGATCATTTTGAACAAGGAAAGATTGTAACTGGGCGGCAACAACTCTTTCCAGTATTTTTGAAATGAGTGGTAAGTTAGAGATGGGGCAAAAATTAGAAAGAACAGTAGGGTCTAAGTTAGGTTTTTTTTAAGTACTGGAGTTACTGCTGCAGTTTTAAGTGTTAAAAGGAGAGAAGCAGAAGCTAGATATATGTTTATGAAATGTGAGATAGGTGCAGAGATGACAGAATGACAGAGTTTGAGGAGGGATGTGGGAGCAGGATCATGTCGGCAAGATGAAGAATTGGACTTCAGTATTAAGTCACTGATAGAGGAGTAGTTGTAGGAGTAAAACTAGACAAATATTGACGAGTGGTCTGTCAATATTTCCGTCAACAAACGATCATGCAGATGTAGGTAAGTTTGCACCATCTTGCTGGTAACTCTGTATGTGTGTTCATGATGACTGATCTTAAAGGGCTAGTTCACCAAAAAATTGTCTTATAATTTACTCACCCTCATGCCATCCCAGATGTGTGTAATTTTTTTCTTCTGCAGAACACAAATGAATTTTTTTAGAAGAATATCTCTGCTCTGTTAGTCCTCACAATACAAGTAAATGATTGCCAGAGCTCTGAAGGTCCAAATATCACAAAAGCAGCTTAAAAGTAATCCATATGGCCCCAGTGGTTTAATCAATGTCTTCTGAAGCGATCCAATCAGTTTTGGGTGTGAACAGACCAAAATATAACTTCCTTTTCACTGTACATCTTGCCATTGCAGTCTCTTGGCACGATCATGATTTCAAGCTTGATTACACTTCCTAGTGCTTGACGTGTGCACAGAGTGCTAGATGGCACTGTAGGAAGTATAATCGAGCTTGAAAGCATGGTCGCCGAGGAGACTGCTGTCAAGATTTTTAATGAAAAGGAATTACATTTTGGTTTGTTCTCACCCAAAACCACTGCAGTCTTATGGATTACCTTTATGATGCCTTCATGTGATATTTGTTTCTTCAGAATTCTGGCCACCATTCACTTGGACCTGCAGAGCTGAGGTATTGTTCTAAAAATCTTCATTTGTGTTCTGCAGAAGAAAGGTTATACACATCTGGGATGGCGTGAGGGTGAGCAAATGGTGAGAGAAGTTTCGGGCGAACTATTCCTTTAATTGACTGAGCTCCAGGTTAAACTTGATGATGATGTGGACCAATAGCACCAAGTAGGTGTTTAGCAAGCCGTACAAAGTCTTCTTGAAAGTTTGCTCTGGTGAGCTGTCACAAACCAACAAAACAAACTTAAAAACACCTTCATTTTGGCCATATTTTGTTCTCAATCACGCCCGTTTGTTCTTTTCGATTTCAGATGAAGTATGCTTTTAACCTTTAGTCTTTAATGTTGATCTTTTTAACTCATTGTTTTTTCCTACTAGCATCTTAAAGGTGCTGTGCATAATTCATTTATTTTTGCGATTTTGATGGTTTGGTACCTCTAATGCCGATGAAATTAAACACTGCCCATTTAAAATGAATGGTACATGTCAGGTGGAAAAGTCAGTAGCTGTAATTGGGTTCATCAGATAGGAGTGCATAAGCGTATCTAGAGTTTCTCCTTAATAAACATATGAATGATAATTTTACTTCCTGGCCACTGTTTTTTCCTCATTGCCTAGTCATGTTCAAGGGCTTCCACTAGTCGTCTTGGCATGCTATCACACATCATATGATAGAGCGCTCTGAAATATATCCTCTAAAGATACATTCTAAAAGCTTTGATAAATCTGGCCCAAAGGCTAGACATGTTTTTTGAAGGAGGATGTAATGCCTTGTGGTTCATAGACACAGCATTGTTTAATATCGGGTTTAGGCGTTGATGTGGTTTCAAAGCCATAAACACAGACACACACAACCCAGTGACTTCAACAGTTCAGCTGATGACTCAATGCTGGGTAAACACACATCTTGGTAGAATTTTTTTTTCCAGTTTAGTCCCTCTATGTCTCGTTTCTTTGTAAATATATATTTTTTCTGTTCAACCGTTTGCCACAGCTCTTGTCATCTTTGTTCCTGTCTGCCTTTTCCTGTCAGCCCATTGTCTATGGCCTTTGTCTTTTCTCTCTGTGATTTCCCTCTTTTTTTTATTTTTTTTTTTTTTATTCTGCTTTGTTCCTTGAAAACTGCCCTCAAGTCTGCTTGTGTTAAAAGCACATCAGACACTGATGGACATTTGCTAAATTTTGAGAGGAACTGCTTGAAGCTGGAGCTTTTAAACTTCCTGCCAGGAGCTCGAGCTAAAACTAAGGACGACGGTCCACCACATCCTCTTCCTCACCAAAATACAAGTGCACTGGCTGGCTAAGTACTGCTAATATAAGCCTGGCTTTGGGAAACTGGTTTAAGAGCCATGTCTGTCATGACAATTACAGAGTTATGTCAGAGTGCCATGTCTGAGAGGTGGGTCTGTTAGTCATGTGGTGGAGAAGCAGTCGCCAGCACATGTGTGCACTGCGTTCCCTGACCCACTAGAGGTTGGTTGAGATCACTGTCCATCCGCAACACTTATCAAAGGTTGTTCTGTAATGCTGGCTTGGAGTGGACAAACAGATAAATCCTTGAATGCAACCAAGTGTAATTTTAGCCAGCAGGATGAGATCTGAGTGAGTCAGATTGTAAAGGACATTTTTACAGCTACGTTGTCAAGATTTTTTGTGATTTTGGGAAATGAGTCTCTCTCCACTTAAGGGGTATTCACACATTCAATGATTTAATGGCTGGAGGTCATAGAGTGGCTGTATTGTAATTTGTTGTGGGTGATCCAACTGCTGGATGCCCTAACGTTATTGGGGGGCTGCACAAATGGCCATAGCTTGTGAAAATCTTATCAAAAATGGGATGAATTGCTAATAAAAAAATAATTTTACCCGTTTTCTTGCAGCAAAGTAACATTATGGAGGAGAAAGTGCTTTTATATAAATTGCATCTGCACCATGCAGCATGCACAAGATTAACTATTATCATTTTTGTTGAGTCACTTGACATCAGTAATGGTTGCTACGGCTGCACGATTATGGCAAAAGGCATAATTGCCCATTATTTGCTTTTATTGTAATTGTGATTAATGTTGACTTATAGAATTTACACTTAATATATGTGGGACAACTGCATGCCATATTCCATATGTAGGTAACACATCCAGAATAAGCTAAGAACTTTTCCTGAATTACATTATTGCTGTTTTATACATCAGAAAATCAATTTAACATTACAACTTGACTTTGGCCCTCATTGCAGCATGATACACAAAAGTGTTATTCATAATTTAAGCAAATTATACACCAAAAGTGAGCAGCAGGCATGTCTGTGATTAGTTACAATGCTCAAACGCTGCAAAAAACATGTTTTTAATAGAAAAATTCGCAAAAGTATAGAAGAAAAGAAGTAGATACATGGAATGCTGTGTTGGACACTTTTCATGATTAGTTAATTTTGGCAGCTGTAATTGTAATCTCGATTATTTATTTATCGATTAATTGTGCAGCCCCAGTGTTTGCTGTTACTTTTGTCGCTGAAAATCACCAACTCTCATTGAAAATGAATGACTTCTGGTCACTTTGTCGCTGCAAATTGACGCATGTGTCAATGTCCTTTTAAAAAGGATTGAGTGTGTAAAGACAGTAACATTTTTATTTCTGTTTTTCCCCTAGATTTACAGTGTTGTGAAGATTCACCCCCTGCAGACTTGTTTACAAGCAACAAGAGGACAAGACACATGCTGTCAGTCTGCACACTGTTGCTTCTGTTTAGAGGTGTAGCACAAAAAGCTGCAGTGAAGATCACCACACCTCCCACAACCCAGAAGTCTCTGTGTGTAGAGCAAGTGTGAAATTCCACAACGAAGTCCCAGAGAGAAGTAGCAGTTAACAAGTGCCAACACCCTTGGATGTACACAGTTTCCACAGAAGGAACAATTAGTATATTTTTTAATTTCAATAAGTTTTTAATTTTAAGAAAATCTCTTGGATATACCACTTTAATGCATTTTTTGGGAAGATGAATTTGAGGTCCTTGTTACAAGGAGGGACAAGTTAAAACTATACAGATTTCCTCCACCATGTCATGGAAGAGAAACTACTTTGCATCTGGCAGCAGTGGGATGCAGGGCATATTCACTCCACGGACCATGACATCAATTGCCCCCAGCAAAGGACTCATCAACGAGCCAGGACAGAACAGCTGTTTCCTGAACAGTGCTCTCCAGGTAAGAGGACATATGTTGATGCCTGTACTTAAACAAGGAAACATGTTCATTCACACACTTGCCATACTACACATGAGCCACACACAGGCATGCACACAGAGTATTTTCTTACATATCTCTTATACTTTAATCAGTGTCTTGTCATTTTTGTTAAATTGCTCAAAAAATTTGTGTTGCTCAAATGACAGAAATGACTACTCATGTTTGGATGAAAGAAGAATATATATGGTGCTATTAGGTATGTATCCCTCGCATCATACAGCTCTATGCAGCACAGTGTATGTGTGGTATCCATAAAGTTAGGACAGTCTGACAGAAGATGTGAAGTTTGCAGGTGTTTGTGTATGAGCAAAAGGATGATACACTTCTATATAAATATAAATGACAATGAAAATGCTAAAGAATGTATAATTCTTTTAAAAATACAGTTTTTCTCACTATATTTATCCAGTGGTAAGGTTAGCCACTCTTGTCCAGTATTTTGACCAGTAAATGCAGGCGTTATTGTACTTCCATCTATATGTAAATTATTTAGTATTCAAAATATTTTTTATATTTACAGTGTTTTACAACACTGTCAGAGCACCCCATAAAAGATGTTCAGCTCTACTTTGCTGGTAGGCTTTGCTTTAAGTCTGCAAAGTTAAATATTTTGCAAACTCAACAGACAAATCTTATTAATTAATGATTTGTGCATTGAATGACCTCAACAGATGCTCGCTCTTGTGGGCAGTACTTGCGTTCCCCTCATGATTAGCCATTTTAAGCAACATGTCGAGTGACTAGATGCAAATGGCAGCAGTAGGAACGGTGCATTGACTCTTCACACGTATCTCTCCTCACGCATGAGCACCACTGGACAGAGACTGCTGCGCCTTTTAACCATTATGCTGCTCGGCGGAGCCTGCATTAGATTTAGCGATGATTCAAGCACTGTCTGCACTAGACCCCACAAACAGACGCAAAGTCATACGCACACTGTCCTGGCCGGTAATTACCCTGCACAGCAAACTGCCATTACTTACCCTCTATTTTTGGATTACTGTATAATCAGCTGTATGGAAATAAAGGGGCTTAGCTGGCTGATAATATGTCTAAAGCTACAAATTAGTGTCAGTTATGACTGTTTGGGGGGGCTGGCTATTTGAGGGAGCACCACGACTGGACTGTCTGTTGCCGTGAAGCATAACAAAATATGGAAAGACAATGAACACAGAAACCGGGGGCAAAAACAGGTTTTTTTTTTTTTTTTTTTTTGGCAAATCAAATTGTGGTGCTTTAACAAGCTTTCCTCAATACTTTTCTGAGATATTGTCTTTTTGTTTGTGAGTCATTCAGGCTTTTAAGAACATTGCAAAGCCTATAAAAATGTTGTCATTACATAAGTTAGTTAGGTGATGTATTTGGTACTGATGTATTTAAGGTCCGCTATTACCAAATGCATTTTGTTTTTTACATTGGAAAATACATTATTAATAGGTCGATATCATCAGCATTGGACTGTAGAAAATATTCTGTAGCGTCTAGGGCACGTATTAAGGCAGACTGAACGATTAGAAATGGAGACGTTAATTATGGAATTGTTAGCATTGAATGGGTTTTACTCAAGCTGTCAAACCGCACAAAGACATACTTGTTACTGAAAATACATTGTGTAGGCTGTATGAAAGATATATATGTGTGTGTGTGTGTGTGTGTGTGTATATATATATATATATATATCTCTCGGCGGTGGTGTGCGTACCTTCATTGAAAACAATTGTTTCGAATTTTAGAAAGCACCACGTTCGGTGCGCGACCCCCTTCTAATATTCTATATACCAAGTTCTGTGAATCAGCCAAAAAAGCAACATCTTTATGTGCTCATGGCTTTCTACAGCTGTGAAGTCATGCCTTTATTCAGCTCCAAGGAGAAGAAATGGTAAGTTCAGAATGGTTTGTATAAATGACCTTTATCGACACTCTAAAACCTGTCAAACTGTGTTTATCACAGACTGGTGAAAAAAAACAAAACAAACAAAAAAAGAAAATTCTGTGACAGCGATAGATTTTGTTTTCTTTATCTAGTTATTTATCCTTTAAACATGACAAGATATTTTCCATGCAGGATATCACAACTTGTAACACATAAACTGATTTATAACTAGGGATGTGACGGTATCACATTTTCATATCATGATAATTGCTGAAGTATTTATCATGGTATACAGTATATCATTGTATTGAATTACAAAACTGGTTGAAAGATAAATAAACTTTGTTGTTGTTCTTAATAACAAGATTTAGTTATTTGTTTTGTACTTCAAGTTAAAAGATCACAAAGAAAGTAACTCTGCAGCTTTCAAAGAGACATGGTGGCTTTCAAAAGTCTGAGTCCAATGATTCTGTTTTTCATTTATCTAATTTCTTACGGTTTATTTTCATTGCAAATGAACAAGTTACAACAATGGTAACATTCTGAGGGTTTATTTAAAAAAATAAACTTAAATTCTAGAGTTTCCTAGTAATTTAGAGAGTTAGAGTGTAGGAAATGTTGATTTATTGATAGAAATGCAACAGTGCATTCAGAAAAATCGAAACAATTTGGTAAATAGGTTATCTAGAAATTTTCACAGTATTTTGAAGTGCTCATGATAACAATATTGTGCATGTTATTTATCACGGTATACCTTAGTATTGAAAATCGTCACATGTCTATTTATAACATTGTATATTTGCTGAGGCAGTATAATTTATTGCTGAAGTGGCAAGTTAGAAACCTGTGAGAGGTTTTTTCCCTAAAACTGCTGTAAGCGGATAGCATGCATAAATTCCCTACTACCTGACAAATATTACTGAAATGTCTTGAGGAATCATGTTTGCCTCTGTGACAACCCTAGACTCTAATCAACCAAAGACCCCGTTTATCCCGTCACCATCCTAGGCGAGCCGATCACATGTGGTCAGGTGAGACACATCTCTGTTTACACCTGGTCGCTTAAATGCGTCTCCTGTGACCTCTTGTTTTTGGATTTCGAGGGGCGGGTCTCCATTTCATGACAACATATATCCATCTCTATGCCGGTGTTACTGCATGACATTAAAGCGCAAAAAAGTCATAAAAGACAAAGCATGAATTCGGATGTGTGTGATCGTAATCTGTGTCCTTGCTTGTTGATATCAGACACACTGAAGAAGACCCATGAAGTTCTCGCGCTTGTGTGTGTATAGTATATCCGCTTTTTCAAATTTTCAGTTCGGATGATTATTTCCTTTTAAAGCCACACTTAACTGTTAAAGTTTAAACTCTTGTTTAAGCACAGCGGTTGATTGATAGGTGAGGGGTGGTGATTCACTGCTGTCGGGTCACATTCCGGACGGATTAGCATTTACACCTCAAATGTGATGTGGTCACATGCATTTTTGATTACCTTCGTATGTGTGTTTTGTGATCCGAGACACCATTACACCTGCATTTAGCGCTGACTGCTTTTGATCAGATCACCTGAAATGCATCCTAAAACCAGGTGTAAATGGGGGTGAAAAAGTTTTGGGGGAGCCAAAAGGGCTCTGACTGTATGTGATTTTGAATGTTAGGGTTTGCTGACATATTTTTTTGGATGGCGGGTTTTAGAGAGAGAGTCTATTGGTAGTTAGCAAAATGACTAAACTTTAATGCAGGGTTTTTGTGTACCAAATGTATTGCCAGGTTAGTTGCAGGTAGTTCCCTAATGGGACGTTTGTTGTTTACTGGCTGCGATGGCTTAGCAAAAACACTATAACATGCAAGGTGAGTGAGCTAACTGGAGTATTATTCTCTGTTCAGCTGTTTATTTGTTCTTTTTACCTGAAGTGAGCTCTTACTTCAAATGAGCCCCTTTTATTTTTGCATTACACACTCTATAATGGAATAAGCTGTTTTTGTTCAAGGTTTTCCAGAAAACCCCTTCAAAATCGATTCAGTTCTTAACAGCTATTTAATAAAATCCATAAAGCAATCAATAAAAACCTGACTGAAGAACCAAGGATGCAACATAAATGAGTGGGAATGAAGGAGAGGGAGAGAGTTACTGTAGGCGGCCTGTGTTTTCAAAGCTAATATCATATGATCTCCTGCTATTTCTGAGACAGAAGATAACAGTAATGTTCAGGATATGTAATCGGCAACTTCCTGTTGAGTGCAGCAGTAGCTACAGGAATGTTTGGTTTTAGGCTATTTTTAAATGCTTAACCTTCTCTCCACTAACTTTGATTTTAGTAGGAGTGTAACATTCTCTGTAAAAAAAAAAAACGAACCGTACGGTTCGCCACCCACGGTTCGGTACGCATTGTCACCGCGGTCGGTTCACCTCAAGTTTAATGATGCTAATGGAGCACAAGGATTGGTGAACAAAACGAAGCGTCAAACAGCGTGCACCTGAATGGATCTGTAGGTGGATACTCTCTGCGGGTGTTTCATGTGGGTCAACTTGATGACATCACTGTTCTACAAGCATTGTGTGTGGTTGAAAATGGCAAGCGGAGAAAACAAGCCACTGGTAAAGAAGCCTCCTGCGTTTCTCCTTTCTGGAAACATTTATTTTTGCAGTCAGTTACAACAGCGATGGTCAAAAAATGTTTACAAAACTGTTTGCAGCCATCGCTCAGCACGAGTGCCATATATACTGGATATATATGTCAATATTGTGTGTGAGGGTTTATTTAAAACATGCACGCAAGTTCTTCTTGTTTCCTCGCGCGGCGGTAATCTATCACGAGCGTCAGTAATGCACATTGATTAATGACATTAAGATGTCGTTATAGTAATACATTGATACATTATTAATCATTTATGCCGACATCACCCAGGGAAAGAGCCGCAGGTGAGCCGAAACTGCACACACTCCCTTCCATTTTTAAGCAGGCACTCAGTGCCAATTCGGACAGACATGAAACAATAACTAAAGCACTTGGGGTGTTCATGTGGCATTTCCACGTATGATTAAAATACTCAAGCAGCATTATCACAACATCCCTTCTCGTATGCATTTTAATAGCAAGGTTATTCCTTTTATAGTGATATACAGCTTTCAAATATTGAATATATGTTGAGATGAATTTGAAGTGCACTTTATGCTGATGCATGTAGTGTATTAGTGCAGGTATTAAGCTAAAATGTTGATTTAGTAATTAGAGAATGTTTTTTTTAAGTTAAGGACCCTGACGAAAATGAACCATGGTTTTACTATAGTAATATTGTAGTAACCATGACTGCTGTCACATCATGATACAATTAACTATGGTTTTATAATAGTAATACTTTAGTTTCTGTATAGTAACCATGATTTTACTATATATTGTAACCGTGACAGTAACCATGTTTATTTTGTGGTTACTATGATTTTACTACAAATGCCATGGTTAAACTATGTTAACAGTGAAACTACTGTTGTAAAACAGTGATTGTTATTTAAGGGCAAATCTGTTGAAGTGTTTACCAAATAGATTATTCTTTGGATTTGGCAGTGATATTTTTTTTTCTGAACAAAGCAAATACCGAACCGTACCGAAACCATGACCCTAAAACCATGATACAAACCGAACCGTGAGAAATTCGAACCGTTACCCTAGTTTTTAGTAAAGTGCCCTTGATGGGTTTTATTCCGATTTTTTGCAGCTTTGGCATACATCGTTAGGCCAGTTTCTAATTCCTGCTAATTACTGTGTGCATATGTTGTGAAATAATTGTTTTTTATGACGGGAAGGCCTCACATGATAGCACACATTGTTTGAGTGTTTGGTGAGCTGAAGGAATTCTCCCCTTCTCTTTTATTCCTTTTTCCATTCTGTCATAGTAATTTTCATTCTGTCTCAGTCTGTCTCTCTCTTTCATTATCCCTGCCTCCTGTCTGCTTTCCGTCCCCTGGATCTGAAGCGTGTAATATGGTTAGCAATGGGCCATGGTGTTCCTTTTTGCACTGGGCTATCTCTGATATGTCCAGTTTAGGGGCTCGTGCAGCTTTGCTCACTCTTATTGAACTAATCTTTCAAGCAGCAATTTACTGCAAGCTCCAGAGCCATTTCACAATGACCGACTACACAGTTTATCAGTTTCAGCTTAATTTCATTTTATAAAGACCCTGTCGAATTGCCTCCTGAAACCAATGGGATTTATTGTTTTCACTTATAGCCTAGTTATTCTTTTGTTTAAAAAAATCAAAGTGGCTTCAGTGACTGCTATTTGACTGTCCCCATACAGATCAGCAGTTTGAAATCCACTCCATGATGACGGTAAGTTTGAACATTGCTTCAATGAGCAGATGTGGCTGAGGTTGCCAAGTAGACACCTGTACCTCTTTCAAGGTCCTGTAGGCTTCTCACTCAAGTATAGAATTATAGTGGACAGCTCCAAATATATAAAAAAAATAAAAGCTGAATTTAGTTTGTAGACATTCCCAGAGGCAAACTCAGTGGCATGACAGGAACTCACAGAACTTATTATTAAGTGTCAAATCACTGATGTCAAATCAATAGATGGAGACTTGAACGTTGAGACACAGACATGTGAGGTAGTCCATGGCCATTGGCTCAGAATATTCCTGTGTGTCTGCTGAGCTGCAGTATATACAACCAAAAACCAGTAAGAAGAACTGTGTTTAGGGTACAGTGTTTATTGTTGGAATGCCTTTATGAATGCCATTGACTTTTCTAAGGTTATTGGTCACAGATCATCCCTTTTACTCCCTTCTCTTACACTTACCTGAAGTGATTGCCAAAGCCTTCACAGTGATACAGTTGGAATGTTTTTTTTTTTTTTTTTTTTTTAATCATCATTTTGTATCTTTTCAAAATGTTTTTCTGGATTTATCCAACCCAACATTGCCTTTTGATTATAGATGTTGGTAAATGAAGGACTATGTCTGACCTTGCCAAGGCTTGTAATAAAACTTTGTCGGTCAGTTTTCCTAAACAGCTGTTTCCTAAGACCATGTGGTTTGCATTGCAAACAAATAGAGTGTCTTTAACGACTTTGATGGATACGGGGATAGTGCTGTTTAAGTCCTCTCTTAGGCAAATTACATATTCATGCTTGAGGAAACATTTACATAGAGGCTTTTGTCTTGTGTTTAACCAAGCCAGTATTGCATTGCTTGTTTATTCACTTCTCTTAAAGTCGTGCTTGCCATGCAAAGGCCATCAGCAGGAGGTTATATAGGGTCAGAATGGCTATGTTTAGACTGCCACTAAAAATCAGATTTTTTTTGCATATCCAGATTGTATCCAGATGTGTTTTGATAGTCTGGACAGCAAAAAACCACATGAAATCAGATTTTTCCAAATCTGATTCAAACCACATTGGAAGGTAGTATCAAATGCGATTTAAATCTCATTTTTTCAGATGCGTCTCAGTCCGGACGCTCTGGCTGCTCAAATCGGATTTCAAATGGTCTTTTGCGTCACTCTTAACGCGACACACAACGATGACGTAAAAAATCGGTGACTGCAGCATGGAACATCACAATATTTACCAGTCGCTGAGTTTTTCTTGTGTGACGGAGGAGTTCTGCACTGCGACTGGACAGGGCGCTTATTTGGAGAGCGAGATGATGCACCTCCATTTTTCCCACATCTGTTTTGAAAGCATCGTCACGTGGGTACGCCTACATCATTACCAAAGCAACCCATGCAGATAGGTTGGTTATGTCTGAACGCGCATATCTGATTTGATCACATGCAATTAATAGTGCTGACAGTCTGCCTGAAAAGATCTGATTTGAGAAAAATCAGATTTGTCTGCAGTCTGAATATAGCCAATGATGGCCTGAAAGATCAATGCTGTTGAGTACTATTAAGTTTTATTGTGCTGCAGATACACAGGCATTGCCCCATCTGCAGTCAAACAGATGTTTTCTGATTTGTGTCTCTAAAATGGCTATAGATTTTAAAAGGGTTTCAAAATAGGGCAAATGTTAATTTAATGGAGAGCCCTGCAGTCTGCACAAGACTTAGGATGGAAATTGAAGTGTTTTAAACATTATTGTTTACAGACCTTCACTGACTACATTTACATGGACACCAGAAAGTGACTTATTGCAAGAAAGCGGCATATTGGGAAAAGTGGCGTTCATGTTTACTTTCTCTGTATAAGTTGCGTACTCTTTACTCCCACATACATGCGGCTTGGTCAGTAAACAACTTGCTTCACAGCTATGTAATTTCCCCGCAACACTTGTGTAAATAACAAACATGGCATCCGAGGAAGACGTGGCTGCTTTATTCTCTGTTGCTTCGCATTATTTCCAGATATTCCAGTTCCAGAGTTGTTGCTGTGTTTGTTTCCTTCATCGTGACCTGCAGCGGAATTGCGCTGCAATAGTGGGGTTTCTCTCTTATATAAAACTCTGAGATTCCCCCAATGTACTAGCGGATATATGCGAACATGAGGAACAGTCGACATTTTACATTGGTGTGTATAAATGGGTATAGTTTATAGTGTAAATGCTATGAAAATTGCGTTCTCGTTTACATGATGTTTCAGAACGCCGCTTTCTGCAAAAAAAACTGGAATAAACTGTTTTCTTACAAATTACAAGATACTCAAGGCACCATTTGGGGTTCCTCTGATGCCACATTGGGGGAACCCTCTGGATATTCTGTAAACCCTTTCAGTTCTCAGAGAAACTTGTTCTTATTTCCTTCCTTCAAGAACTCCAAAGAACTCATATATAACTCTAAGGCTATAAATGTTTCCTTCAGTAACCCCATCAGCTTTGAGGCACTTGAAATATATATTAAAGTTCCTTGAAAACATTGGATATTAAAAGGTCCTTTCAAAGGTGCCTGGAGGATATCGTGAGGGTTATGTAGTGTCAAACAGTGCCTAGGGTATTTTTAAATTTTTGCAGTGTAGCATAGCTAGCTTTGGAAATTGAAGTTCATTGACAGGGTTTATAACTATTAGACCGATTAAGACTTCATCTATGAAGGCAGAGTCAGACAGCAGATTCAGTTTGGTAGTTGAGTTGTGTTTAGTGGGACTGACAGCTCTCTCAATTCAGCAAGCAAGCTTGTAGCTGTTCAGGATGAGCAGCAGGGCCATGGCATACAAAGTCCTAGCTCATGGCAGACAGGTGGGGTCAGGCCGGCCTCCAAAGCCTCTCGGGCACGACCAGATGGGAGGTGTGTAGGATTGTGTGTGTGTGTGTGTGCATGCATGCGAGCTGCCCAGCAGGAAGCTAGCAGGTCTTTGTTTGTTCCGCTGACATTCCGCATCATCCTTCACCTGGAGATGCATGTGTTCCTCAGAATGAAAAACTCAAGATGGAAAACATGCTCATCACTTCTGTACATCTCTCATTTACTTACCCACACTCAGACTTTTTTGCTGCCTGTTTCTTTACACTCTTGGCTGAAGCATACCAGCTTATCAGACCTTTGTCATCTGATTGGTGAAACAACATAATTGCTTCTCTCGTCTGATGGGTCAAGTTCGGATTACGAGGTGTTGAGAAAGCTAGACTTAAGAGTAGCTCTTGAGTGTTTATCACTGAGAAAGGAATCTGTCAGCATCAGGAAAAACTTGCATGGACTCATCAGGAACAATTTGGCCGTCTTGGATACAAGCTCTCCATCTTCCAACCAGCTCTACTTCTTAGATTGTCTTGCCCTCCTGAGAGACAGATACTTAAGAGGGGGTGGAAAGTCAACTGCAGGCAGTACAGAGTAGCAAATGCTTTTTGAGCCTGATGCATTTTTGATGACTAGAGATACTCGGCCGTTTTAGGTGTGTTAAAGCCTGTCTGATGTTTGATTCAACCTTTTTTTTTCAACCTTTCAGAGTGCGAGACATCATGTCTGTGTGCAGGCAGCTGCAAAGATGAGACAACACTCTAAACATGTTGTTTTAGTCTAATGTTGCACTTTTTTTTCAACAGGTTCTCTGGCATCTTGATATCTTCCGCCGAAGTTTCCGGCAGCTCACTACACACAAGTGCATGGAGGACTCGTGCATCTTTTGTGCTCTGAAGGTAAAGACCTTATTCATAATGCAGAACAATCTCCTCTCCATTACAGCTGCTGTGATTCAGTTATCTCCCTTTTGATTTCAGATCATGTGTAATATGTCTCTGCCAGCTTTATGTGTTGTAAGATTCTGAATTGTTATCAAACCCATGGGGGGAAATGTTGCATAGTGGATTTTATTGTCCTTTTGTCTTCTTCCAGACAACAAATCGATGATCAATTGTGTATTACATTTTAATGTACTATCAAAAAGCAACAAAAGATATGGTCAAGCGGTTATGGCAAAAGAAATATGTCAGGTTGTGTTTAATAGAGGTGCATGGTAGTCTTGTCCAGGTACCCATCTGTGAAAGCAGCCTTTGTCATACCATTCTTTTTCCCATCCTGCTTCTTTTCTGTCTCTCCCTCCCTCTGTTTGTGTTCCCTCTCATTTTATATTAGATTCCATCTAATGTTCAGGAGTGCCATTGGCGCTTTCCATCAAAAGTTCAATAACTCAGCTGGAAATTAGTAAGCTCTCTCCTGAGCGCTATGCCAGCGCAGTAGGGGGCTGCCTGTCTGCTCTCATGCATTTCACTAGGGCAGTATTACTGTCTGCTCTCTCATACGAGTCTGGCCCTGTCTGTATTTTCTTTCAGATGGTTCTTGGTTAGTGACATAATTGCAGTCTTTGTTTCCTTTTGTTTTTCTGGAGTTTTCAACCTTCTAAGCAAAGATAATCTTTGTAGTCTTGCAGAAAAGCATGTGCTGGGTCTAAATGTGACTTAAGTGAAAAAAAATGTCTTGTTTAGACAAAAATGAAAAGTCTGTCTTCATTTAAACACCTTCATAACATTTCAAATCTGTGAAGTTGGCTACAGTGGAGGGTAAGCCTGTTTAAAAAAAAAAAATTATTTGTAAGAATTTGTTGAGGTGTTGATGTTCTTTTTGATTATCGCTTAACTATTTTGATTAAAGTGTTGTTATTGTGTGTGTGTATACTAGTTAACATTAAATATTTTATTTGATGTTTTGTGTTGTATGGTAGTGCAACATGCTATACTATTTTAAAAGGCATTTTACTAATTATTTTATAATTGTTATACATGCTTTTTTGACCTCGTAATAATTGAATGACTACAGGGAATATTTGTACTCTTTAAAATGTAGGCCTAATTGTCACACTGCAGGACCATTTGAAATGAGTGAAAATGAAATGGTTAACAGTCTTTTTGTATTTTTTTTAAAATGTAATTATAGGATTCTTTAAATACTCCCCCTAATGTGTCTTAGGCAAGAAAAAGAAAGACACAATTCTTGTGCAATATGTATTCCATATTCTATATTTCACTAATCTTTTTAAAGATTGTATTAATTTGCATGACTTTTACAGCCTTTTAAAAGCACAATTTTAAAGTTACCTGATATTTCCAGGTTTTCCAACGATCATGGGAATGCTAAATCAGTAAAACAATCCAAATATTAGGCTACAGCATTAAAGTAACTTCATATGACTATATTCAGTTTCCTCATGCAAATAAGGAAAAGAGAATAGTAATATCAATTAGATGACTTCAACTTGTTTTCTGCACGCCAAGTCCCCAACTAAACAATAATACCAGTAAAATGGCACTATTTATCTTATCGAAAATTTTCCCTGCAGTGAAAGCATTTATTTCTGTACACTGCTTTGAGTGCATTTCACTCGAGACGAGAGGAAGGGCAGCAGAAGAGTGCAGCGAGTGTCTGTAAGGGGAGAGCTACCTGTACGAGGACGCGTGCTCTGAGGCGCGCTAGAGAACGACGGCGTACATGTCTCTATTAAATTGCACATATAACTAATATTTATATTTTTAAAAATATAATACACTGTTTTGTTGAATTGAAATGTATTAGATTTTTAGCATTTTATATCGATTATTGACAAACACTAATGATCCTCGATAAAAAATATTTTTCAAGATCGATGCATATAAATCGGCTGGATTAGTAAACGATGCATCGACAAAACGAGTGAATCATTGCTCCCCTAATGACAATGCACACATTATTCATCAACTTCCGTGTGTTTGTGTTTTTCAGAGCATCTTTGTGCAGTTCCAATTCAGCAGTGAGAAGGTGCTGCCCTCTGACGCACTCCGTTGCGCTCTGGCCAAAACCTTCCAGAACGAGCAGCGATTCCAGCTAGGCATTATGGATGATGCGGCCGAGTGCTTCGTAAGGGCTCTTACTCTTCTCCATCACTCTGCCGCCCTCCCTCTCCAGAGTATTACGGCTTTTCTCTCCCACTCCCCTCTGTTTCTTCATTCTGTCCATCCTCTTGAGTATGCCTACACATGTCAAATTATCCTCTACTCTACCGAAAATGTAGATTTTCTGGAGGAAAGTCACGCAGTCTACATTGTTAACTTATGCTGCCAGACATTTGTTAGTGCCCTCAGTCCATCAGGGCAAGCAGAAGGAAGGAAAGGGTTTGATTTCTTTTTGGCTCTCTAGTCATCTATATCTGTCATTTCCTCTCCCTTCACTGTCTCCTTCCTTGTCAGTTTTGGTCTCTTTCTCTCTTGGCAAGGATATTTGATAGTACTGATAGCTGTGATGCGTTCCATTGAAAGTAAACCACCCTGTTTGACACTGTAATGCCCCACCTCTCCTGCGATCACAGAGACACTTGTCCAGTTTAAAGAGGATTAATCACCTCCTGATGACTCATTTTAAAGGTATTAGCATAATAAGATCTTAGATAAATAATGGCACTCTGTCTCTGCTTCTTTCTGCTACTGGGATAGCAACATTGTACAATATGCTGACCAGTGAGAACTGCAACCACAAACTGCAAATGTTTTTCTTCCTCCCTTAACCACCATTGTTGTCTGGCCATTATGCAAGGCTAGAGACACTGGTGAAGGTCAGATGCTTAGCGAACTTTCAACATCTCCGTGCGGAACATGAGCCGCCCCCAACTAAACTTCTTGCAGAGCTGCCATAACCCTCAGCCAAAAGAGCTGAGCATGCTGTTTTTCATAGACTCAGTACACACCCACAGGACAGCAAGAATCAATTAACATGAGACATACAGGACAGGCACATTCTGTTCCTCTCACATGCTTTTCCTCAGTGGGATTTTACTTTGCGTTCACAGAGATTACAGCACACAGAGTGTTAATAACATTAACTGTGGTTGGTTTTTCCTATCTCTCGTAGGAGAATATCCTCATGAGAATCCACTTTCACATCTCTGATGAGAGCAAGGAGGACATATGCACAGCCAAACACTGTATTCCTCACCAGAAGTTTGCCATGACACTCTTTGAGCAGGTGAAGCCTCTTCGCAAGCACTTCACAAGTGCTGTTATCTGCTTGAGCAATCTTTTCTTTTGAAGACAACATGAAATATATTCGTAACTCATTTAAGTCCCATAATGGGAAATATTTCCAAGTGAAACAGAAAATTCAGTTGTAAATAATATAGGGCAGGATTTTATAATTATCAGAATTTGATTGGATTGTGAAAGTGTTTGATATTATTGGTTATTGTTATTTTTCCTTGCCCACTCACTTAAGTTAGCAGAGGTGTGGAAAGTAATTTTCTTAATTTTTATCATATAATTTTCATGAAAAATTATGAAAACTAAGTATATATATATATAAAATAGCATACAATGATGAAACATAAGACTGGGGAATTTTTTTTAAGAAAGTAATTGAAAACCTGGAAATATCAGGGAATTTTTCAATTGTGATTTACGGGCCTGGAAAATTTTAATAGTTGTTAATAAAATCTTAAAGTTATGGAAAAGACTTTCATGAAAATGTATATAGTAAATATAATTGTTTTTAGTTATGCTCAGCTTTAAAATATGTCATTGGCTAGAATAGAAATATTCTATAAGATGATTTTTAAAATCCTTATACAGAAATCATGAAGGACATAAAGAATTTATAGAAAATCATTGGTCAAATGTGTGGGAACCCTGTAACCCTGCCCGTAGGGGCAGTGGTGGCTCAGCAGTTAAGATGCCACTGTTGGGCCCTTGAGCAAGGCCCTTGACCTTATCTGCTCCAGGGGCACTGTATCATGGCTGACCCTGCACTCTGACCCCAGCTTAGCTGGGATATGTGAAAAAATAATTTTACTGTATATGTGCAAATGTATAATGTGTGATAAATATAAAAAATTATAAATAGTATTAATTTTGATTTCATGTAGTCGTTTAAAGTTTTAATAGAGCTAGCTTTTAATATCAGACAATATTTGCCAATAACATATTGTTTAATAATATCTCTTTCTCAATTAGTGTGTGTGCAGCAACTGTGGAGCCTCTTCGGACCCCTTGCCCTTCATTCAAATGGTCCACTACATCTCCACCACCTCCCTGTGGTGAGCACAACACCTCTGCTGTGCGCATGCACGCACGCACGCACACACACACACACACACAGTGTGAGTGATAAAAGCATGTACGTCAAAGAATGAGGTCACTTTGAAAGCTGAGAGCAAAAAGGGCCACACTGTGCGCAAAACGGAAAACATGTCCTACACTCTTCTCCAGCTGAGCAAATGCGTTCTCTGCCACATCAAACACAGTGAAACCCATCAGAACAGAAGAGATTCCCTCAGTGGCCAAGAGCACATGGCAACTGCCAGCTTAAATATTACTCTAGGTCTCCTGAACACCAGGGCCACTGCTCTTCATCACGGGTGATGAGCTGTCAGACACAAAGCTGAGCCTCAGAGCAGAGCCGCTCACCCAGAACGTCTGCAGTCAAACTTGGTCAACGTCTGCTTTTAGAGCTGCGCAGTTGCAGATGCACTCTCAATCATTTTCTCAGTCTTCTGCACTGGCAGGCTGGATGCATGGTGCCACGTACAAACACTTGTGAGAACAACAGCGATAAAAGAGATTCATGAATATTCCAGCATGTGTCACGGTGATTAAGGAGGCTTTTTATGATAATAGCTGACATTGTAGTGGAGAATCGCTTTTGTTTGCTCAAGGCCATTGACTCCATGTGTCCTTGTCCTTGTCCTTGTCAGTGTCCCAGTGCAAAAACTGTTCTCATAGATTCAGCCTCTGCACCAAAATAAGAAAAGAATACAATAAAATGTAACATGTATAATTCAAGAATAAGCCACAAGAGACGTGTTACAGTGAGCTTACATGTTTAAAGGGTGGTGTTGGTTATGACGTGAAGTGGAAAATGAAAAAATATAATAAGAGCAATATGATAAAAGTTCAGTAATGTTCAATAAATAATAAAATATATTAAAGGAAAATTCTTGTTTCACACATGATAGCATTTATGGCATAATGTTGATTGCCACAAAAATTATTTTTGACTTGTGCCTCCTTTTCTTAAAAAATAAAATAAAATCTGGTTTACAGTGTGGTACTTGCAATGAAAGTGAATGGGGCCAATCCGTAAACGTTAAAATACCCAGTGTTTCAGAAGTATGGGCACAAGACCTAAACAATATGCTTGCTATCATGATTTTAGTGTGATAAAATCACTTACTCACCTTTACCATGTAAAGTTATATCCAGTTTTACAACTTCATTGCCATTATGATGTAATGCTGTAAACTCTAAAACAACCTTTACAGCTTAAAAGTATACACAAGTTATACAGAAGAATTAAGGTCAGTGCTTTTATAAAATTATAAGCTTCATGTTTCTGCCTTTAAACCCTCTAAAAATTTGCCCCATTCACATCCATTGTAAGTGTCTCACCAAAACCTCAATTTGAAGGGAAGAGTCTAAATGAATTTTTGTGGTAATCAACATTATGCCACAAATGCTGTTGATTGAGCTTAAATTTTATTGAACCCAGAATATTCCTTTAATAACAACAATCACAGAAAACAATTCTTCCACCCAGTTATAAAGTTCACTTGCCTTATTATAAGCTGTTACCCGTATTTAAGCAATGTAGTGACTTGGCGCAGTGATATTGAATTAAAGTAATTAATGTTTTGTCTATTTTACAGTAGCTTGAAACATTGCCCATGTGGTCAAAATATTAGTGGAGGAAGATTTTAGAGTGATTTACAGATAATATATATATATATATATATATATATATATATCTGAATGTCATGATTATGTAAAAGGTATGGTTTGACATGCTGTCCTTTTTTGAGGTAGTATGAGCCACATGTATGCACACAGAGATGTGTGTCCAGGTAACATTATGACACTGCATGGCTGTCTCCATGAGAGCTGGTTGAGCTGAGATATTGCTCTGGCACAGTGTGTTGTTGCAGTGTGTTTAAGGTGTAATGCCCTCCGCTGCAAGAACGAGATAAAACCGGTCCAGACTGTGATCACATAAACACACTCGTGAATACAAAATACACACTATACACAAACACACCCATACACTTGACTCACTTAGGTTAGTATCACAGTTTGAATCCAAATGTTTTATCTCATATTTTATGTCATATGTGTTGTAATAAGCAATTAAAAACCATTTACTTATATTGAATCGAAGCTAATGTATAAATAAGTGTGTGTGTGTGTGTGTGTGTGTATACAGTATATACATGGATGTATGTGGATGTGTCTAATATTACAATTCACACATAACTGCAGAAATGTACAGTCTCTTAGAGATGCATTTGAATGCTTGTGTCATCTTAATGTGTAATGTATGTTGGTTATGCTACAGTAACCAGGCAGTGCGCATGTTGGAATGCCGTGAGAAGCCCACTCCGGACATGTTCGGAGAACTGCTGAGGAATGCCAGCACCGTGGGAGACCTGCGCAACTGCCCGGTTAGCATTACCACACACTCCCCTCCTTCAAATCAAGTGCTAATTAGGCATAATAAAGCCTGTGTGTGTGTGTGTGTGTGTGTGTGTGTGTGTGTGTGTGTGTGTGTGGGTGGGTTTGAGTGGTTTACGGGGACATTTTTTTAGGTTACAAACTGGTAATTACAAGGGTATTATGCTATAAATTTGGTTTATGAGGACATTTCTAGTGTCCCCATAATTCAAATCGCTTATACTAAACGATGATTTTTTTGAAAATGTAAAAATGCAGAATGTTTTTCGTGAGGGTTAGGTTTAGGGGTAGGGTTAGGGTACAGAATCTATAGTTCGTACAGTATAAAATCATTATGTCTATGGAGAGTCCTCATAAGGATAGCCGCACCACAACGTACGCGTGTGTGTGTTTGTGTGTGTGTGTGTGTGATGGTTGTCTGGGTTTGAATAGGAATGTGGCCATTGTGTAATCACTGGGTCAAAACAGGAAGCAGTCAGTGGAATGTTAATTTGTCTCACGGCCTTGACAGATTTTTACATAAAGCACACACATTTGTTTTTGTGTCAGATCAGGGGATTGCCTTGGATTGGGGACATCTTATCAAAATGATTCATTATATACTTTGTATGACAAAAAGAGATGTTAGAAAGAATGTTAGCCTCAGTCAGCATTCATTTTCATTGTATTGGAAAAACATGCAAAAAAAAAAGTAAATGGTGACTATGGCTAACATTCTGCTTAACATCTCCTTTTGTGTTCCATAGAACAAAGTCTGACAGGTTTGTAACAACATGAGGCTGACAGTAAATGGTGACAGAATTTTCATTTTTGGGTGAACTATCCCTATAAAATATGCATACAACAATGAATCAGAATGCATTATAATGGGTTACTTTGCTTGTCTGTTTGTCAATCAGTGCAACTAAACGTTTTAAGATTTGGCACAAAAGAATACATTTGAGAGCTTAAATACTCTCACTGCTTTACTTACGATAGATCTGTGACAGACACTTTGTCTTGACCCTCAGGGGTGCTGCAGTCATGCTTCACATTCATTCAGAAACATACACAAACATGCAGAATACGGCAGTGTAGATATGCTTTGTGGAGTATGTTAGGGTGATTGTCAAAAGTTTGGCTGGGGGTAATTAATGGTAACAGTCTGTTCATGTTTATTTGTGTGTTTCATTAAGCACTAGTATGAGACTTTTTTTTTTCTTCTTTCTTTTGTCTACAGGGGAATTGTGGAGAAAAGCTCCATATTCGACGTGTGCTGATGAACTCCCCAGAGATCATTACCATCGGCCTGGTGTGGGACTCGGACCACTCTGACCTGGCTGAAGACGTTATCCACAGCCTGGGCACCGTCCTACGGCTTGGAGATGTAAGACATGCTCTCTGCCTGTGGTCAGAATCCCCAAAACTCTTAAAACTTAAATAGGTGGATAGATAGAAGTCCTTTGGTGCAAGGTGCCGCACTTTGTGCCTGATAGGCTGGCAAGGCCCAAACACTAACCACATAGAGCTGTTCAGGTTGTAGTCTTACAACCCAGAAGACAATTTGCATTTTCGAGACATGGGTTCCCTAGGGAATTTCCAATCAGTTTTTAATTTTTTAGAATAATAGGGTCTGTGGTTAAAATTTCTGTAAAGTACTTTCACGTTTTGTTCTACAACAGAAATTTCACTGTCTCTGCCATACTTATGCTGCTGTGAATTTTTTTTAAAGTAAATTTTGCTAACAAGTTGCTGTCAGGCACAAAGCGAGGGCAACCTTTGTATATCAGCATAGACAAACAAACCCACAGTTTGAGAGCTGACTGATGGATAGCATGTTTGATTGGCAGAAATGAGAGCTTTTTGCGGTTATAAATGGTGATAAATGCAGTGCTGCGACTCTGAGAGCACTAAATTGCTTGCAAAATTTTATGCACATGGGGTTTACAGGCTGGGGATTACTTGATGCATCAAATACTGTGACTCGCACACATAACAGGGACGGTCAGTCATTGAGTTCAGCCTCACTAAGGACACGTAGTGGGTGAACATTTCAGTGTGGCATGTAAACAGTTTTAAAATGGCCCAAACAAATGACAGAAATACACCTAGAGATCAAGAGTGGTCATTTGATAATCTGTTTTTAATTCATTTAAAAGAGCTCATGGTCAATCAAAATCTTCCCAGAGGCGCCCCTAAATTTTTACGCTGTCTTTGTAAGGGTGTGTTTGTGTACATTTACTGTTATGCATGCGTATGTGAATGTGTATGTATTTATGAGTGACAAATGACCTCTCCTCCTCCTGTTTCACCCATAGCTGTTCTACCGAGTGACAGAGGACAAAGCTAAACAGGCGGAGCTCTACCTTGTGGGTGTGGTCTGTTACTATGGCAAACACTACTCCACTTTCTTCTTCCAAACCAAAATCCGGAAGTGGATTTACTTTGATGATGCTCATGTGAAAGAGGTAAACATCTGATGAGCAAAATCTTTGTATAACCAGCAAATGTGAAAGACAGAAGCTAAACCGATTTGCCTGGGTTTTACGTAGGGCTGCAACTAAGTTATTTTTTTTAAACGATTAAGATTGATTACTCTTCGATTATTTCTTCGATAAAGCAGATACATTTTTTAAAATATATTTCCTGTATAGAAACGTTTTTTATACTGTGTAAAGGTTTTAGGCACTTGTTACATACAAAATGTTGTATAGTGAAAATATTTTCAAAAGTAATGCCATAAATAGTTTTGATTGATCAATTAACGTCGTACAAAGTGCAGTAATCATAAAAAAAGCTAAATTAATATTTTGTGTGACCACCCTTGTCATCAAAACAGCACCAATTCTCCTAGTTACACCTGGACACAGTTTTTCTTGGTTGTTGGCAGATAGGATGTGTCAAGCATCTTGGAGAATTCGCCACAGTTCTTCAGTCTATTTAGGCTGTCTCAATTGCTTCTGTCTCTTCATGTAATCCCAGACTGACTCGATGTTCAGTGGGGGCCTCTGTGGGGGGCCCATGCCATCTGCTGCAGGGCTCCCTGTTCTTCTATTCTGTTCTATTCTATTCTATTTGCAAAAGAAATGTTTGGGAATCTAAAATCTATATTTTTAATTAATTATATTTATTTATCACACATTTGCACATATACAGTGAAATTCTTTTTTTCACATATCCCAGCTAAGCTGGGGTCAGAGTGCAGGGTCAGCCATGATACGGCGCCCCTGGAGCAGTAGGCATCTTGGCAGTGCTGGGGCTTGAACCCCCGACCTTCTGATCAGTAACCCAGAGCCTTAACCGCTGAGCCACCACTGTCCCTGTCATATTATATTTTTGTGAAAAATCTTGTTTCTAAGACTTTTGCACAGTACTGTATATAAAAAAATGGGAATTACGTCTATGTTAATCAACTGTCTCATTTGACTGTGGCAATAAAAAAAATAAAAAAAAAATAAAAAGAGGAATAGTTCACCCCCCTATCTAAAAAAAGTGATTTAATAAAAATAGAAATGATAAAGGGTGTAAAGATTTGGTTCGGTTTATGGTACTGAATTCACGATTCTTTACTCTCACAAAAATTTGAACAAAGCATAAATCTTGAAAAGTTACATTTATTTGTATTATTATTATTATTATTATTATTATTATTACTTTCAGGACATGCAATATAGTTCCTTTCCTTTACTTGTAAAACTTGAAAAGTACTGTTCGTTAAAGAGTAAAATTATCCATTGGGATTGGAGTGGGATTAAAAATCAGCCCAGCAGAGGGCAATGGTGACACCAAAATAGAAATACTAATAATTTTGCCCAGCAGAAAAATACATAATTGTTAAATACATACTGTATGCTTGTACACTGCTTGTACACTGTCACTGATTACACACATTTTAAGTATTTTACATTAATATTGTAAGTTTTAAAATAGTAATGTCACTGATAACATGTTTGTAAACTATTAGTTTCAAAAATAATATTTTTATGATAGTGTATGCTTATCCAGTAAAATAATGATTGCCATAATGCCAAATGCAATGTCTGATTTCACTATAAGGAGTACTTTCAAACATCGGGACCCTTAGGATTATTATACATTATATTCAGTGTTATTTACAGTTTAATATAGTACAATCATCTGTAAACGCAATGCAGATTTACTCTCATGCTAAAAAGTCGCATTGTTGCTCATTGTATTACATGTGCTTTCACGATGAGGAGAAACCATCTAAAACTCTTTAAAAACCGGCACACTATGACCTCTGAGACATCAGTGTGACATCCATGAAAGCTGCACAATTGATTACATTGAAGCTGAAATTGTGGTATGATGTTGCACAAATGTAATCAAAATGATTGCGCTCCTTTTCTCCACTGAGATCGGTTTGATTGGCACGGATGTGGAGGATCGCTTGCTCTGTGAAGTTTAACGGAGACTCACTGGTGGTAAAGACAAATAGTTTTGCGAACTGGAAATACAAGGCTGATTTTGAATAACATGTACATTATAAAACATTAACAGAAAATAGCAGTAAAATGTAATTTATGCCTTGGAGAGAAACAACTCTTAAGAGCATCAAACTGCACAAGCACTCTGTGAGTGAACGCACCTGATGCAACAACCGGTCCACATTAAACTGTATGCTTATTATGTTCTTCTTTGAAGTGTTTATAAAGTGCACTCGTGCACTGGACAATTTGGATCATGTTTTTTTCTGCTTCACTTTGTCTCAATCATTTTTCAAAAGAGTTTCATCATGCAAACACATTTGTCACTCCTGTAAAGTGACGTCACTGATGGAGATTCTTTGTCCTCGCCGCTCATATCTAATCAATAATGAAATTCGTCGTCGATGATTTTCATTATTGATAATTATCGAGTTGATCAATTAGTTGTTGCAGCACTAGTTTTACATAGAACTTTATTTATACATGCCCTATTATAGTGTTGCTTGCTTGTTCTGTCCTCAGGGAGATTGTGTTAAATCATTAGCTGGAATAGACCGATGTGTTGGCTTGTTAGCAGTTCCTCACACACTCCCAGCATGTGGTGGGTGGGTGTGTGTTTGTTTTGTTCTAATAGTGCTTACGTGTTGTTGTACATAATTTGACAGCTTGTTGACTCTCCACTCAGGAGTGTATATTTGTGTGTGCAGGTATACAGTATATACTGTATATGTACACATGCCACTAGCATGCGCCATGTCAATAGTGATACACAGTACTATGCACATTTAGTACATGGTCTTTCAATCTGAGGAATAAAAATAGGAATTGCTCAGTGCTTAGAGCAAGTGAAAGTCAATAAGTATTTGAATTGTTGTGTATTGAAAAGTATAGACCATGATATATTTTTATATGTTAATATACTGTATATTTCTATATTGTGTATTGAAATGCATAGACCAGGATATACAGTATTTTTATATGTTGATATATATTTCTATATATTTTATATAGAAATGTACATAAACACGGTTTGATATTTTAGGTTAGAAAGTGCACTTATTTGTAACATCTGACATATTTCTATGGTAATAAGATTCTTTTATAGTCCTAGTTATAAATATTTTGGCATAAAAAATGAATTGATAGGGATTTAATCCTAAGGGTAATAAATTGTATGATTTGTTTCAATCAATTAAATTGAAGCATTTGACATAGACGCATGAGACACAGTTTATGTTCAAAATGTGCCGTCATAAAAGTAAAATAAAAAAGCCCCCAAACATCTCCCCGGGGGGTGGGGAATATTGCCCCATAAAGTTAATCATTGGCACTGACTCCATCTAACTGTTTTTGAATGCAAGAGCAAGGCTTAAAAGCCCTCTAAGAATTGTGTCCATTCGGGGTTAGGCGACATAACCCATAACCAGCATAATTATTCAGGGCTTTTCTATGACCAATTAGTCAACTAGACTTTCAGGCAACCCACCGATTAGTAGTTTTTGAAAATATGTAGTTTTGAACTCCCTAGTGTACACTAGGGGTTGCACGACTACTGAATTTTAAAAGTCGATATGTCGAGCCCATTAGTCGAGTGTAATTCGACTAGTTGTGACATCATACAGATATGTTTTGTAAATTGCATGGAAAGCAGCTACCAGACTTCAGGCTGACAGTGTCAACTACATTAGTTATAATCAACTAGTATATGCAACCCCTAGTGTACACATACACATTTATGCTGGCATGTAATGTCACCCTGGGTGGTGTTGATCCATGCTGAGTTTTGGATGTGCAGGTTTTTATCTTTATAATAGCAGAGCAGGACCATGGATCCTGGACAGTTGCACACAAAGCAGCTTTTTCTGTGTCCGTAGAGTCTGGCAAGCCTATGCTGACCTACATATGAGCTGCACAGAACGCTCACAAAAGCCCACTGAAAACAAGGATATCCCACTATTGTTTACAACCCCAGCTGGACAGCGGCAGGGTGTGGCCTACAGAGACAGACAGCAAAAACCGCCATGATAGCCCACCGCTAACAAACACACACACTAAAGCTAACTCTCACTCTCACACGTTCACACACCTGCGCATACTTTTCTGTTATCGTTTAGACGTCCTTTGTCTGATTATGGACGGGGCGTAGATAAAGTCGTCAGTTTGGGAAATCGGAGTCAGGGTAAGATCAGTTTGAAAATGTTGGAAGAGTGTCAGTTTCACTCACAGCTTGCCATTTTGGGTATCCAGAACATTTAAACTTTTCAACATTTTAAATTGCTGGTAGTGATGAGTTTTACAGTTGGAGACAGTAACTTGTGGTTTTTGATGATTGCTTGTTCCATACATGACAGCTTAAACTGCTGTTCTTTCTCTTGTCTCTTTCCCCCTCTCTCTGTCTTTCTCTCATTGCTCTTATTTTCTCTTACAGATTGGGCCCAAATGGAAGGATGTGGTATCCCATTGTATAAAGGGGCATTACCAGCCTCTACTGTTGCTCTATGCTGACCCTCGAGGGACGCCGGTGTCAGTTCAGGATTTGGCTTCACGCCTAGACCTACACCACTACTCTAAAGCATACTACGACAGCGAAGATTCAGGTACATTTGTGCCAGCGTAGTGGCTTTTTTTTCCTGAAACTCACTTGAGCAATTCCTTTTGTACGACTTAAGGAGGCAGTTGTTCTCAATAAAATGTTTAATTCATAACAACAGCAGTAATTTTTAATAATTTTAATGAGACACAATTATCGACTTTAGAGACAAATCATTAGTGATGCTTGCTAAGCACCACTAAGTAAATTAATGATAAAATAGCTGAAAAATCCCATAGATTCCTATTTCATAGACTTGGGGGTGGGCGAACAACCACCCAAAATATCCTAGCAACCACCTAGCAATGCCCTAGCACCACAAAGAACACCCTAGCAACCGCCCACAACACCCTAGCATCATGGCGATGAGTTCTGCATGGGCAAGCACCACTCACATTTCCTGCATAAAATGTAAGATCTAGTTATACAGATATACAGTTGCTCCAGGCACCAGCATCTGTAATACTCACCACATCCTCTGTTTTGTCAGGCCGTGAGCCGTCTATTTCCAGTGACACACGGACAGATTCTTCCACAGACAGCTACAGCTATAAACATTCTCACTCTCACCATGAGTCTATGGCTTCCCACTTCTCCTCTGACTCTCAGGGAACCGTAATTTGTAACCCTGACAACGACTCTGCCTCGCACAGCAGTCTGGAAACCACAGGTAAAGCAGTATATATGTTCACACTGAAATTCAAATGCAGTTTTAAGCATCATTGAGATATATTGACACCAGATGGGCTCATCGATTTAGGAGTCATGTGCTCACATCTGTCTCGTGTCCTGCTGCTCTTTATCTTCAACAGTGAATTAACTTGTTTATTTGTGAAGGTTCCTTGACTGGCACTGATCCAGTGCAGTGCCATACTCTCAGAAAAGTGGGGGTCTTAGACAAGAAGGGAGGGGTTTTGGAAAGGAAACGAAGTGCCAGCAGGCCACGAAAATTTGAGACCCGTGGTGATTCAAGGAGTCGATGCTCAAAGACAGACGAGGTGTTGTCTGCTGGCTACCACAGCGAAGGTATTCAGTTAAACAGTGTAACCCTGTAAAAATAACATTCCCTCTTCCTCTTTTTTAAAAATAATTTCTTCACTCTCTCTCTCTCTCTTGCAGGTGAGACTTTAAAAGAGCAGCAGGTTCCTCGTTCTCTACCTAAACCCAGCTCCAGTCGACTTCGAGACTTCAAGGAGACTATGAGCAACATTATCCATAACCGGCCACTTTCTGCATCATCCTCGGGCTCCGTGTGTCCCCCTGACTCCATCGTTAAGGTGCGAGACTGGGAGGCAGACAGCACCAGCAGTGAGTCCAAATCTAGCTCCTCCGGAGGACGCTACCACCCGCCCTGGAAGCCTCGGCGCGAGGCTCTGAACATCGACAGTATCTTTAGCAGGGAACGCCATAAGCAGGCAGGGTACAGTCCGTTAGGAGCTCTGCTGCCTGAAGACACTGGGCCTCAGGGGAAGTTGACGGGGCCCATGAAGCAGACCACATTTCGAGACCTGCCGGGACCCCTGGGAAGAGGGTCAGAGCACCCCCCACGTCTCATCCAGAGGATGGAGAGTGGCTATGAGAGCAGTGAGAGGAACAGTAACAGCCCCGTCAGCCTGGACATGCCTGTTAGCGAGCGGACCAGTAATGGCACACACAGGTAGGAGTAATCGCACACTATGGATGTTAAAGTACAGTTGCTTTGGTACCAATTCAGTGCTAAAATGCAAAATAAATGAATAAATAATGATAACAGTCTTTCTGCAGCCTGAGATTGCTGTCTGTAAATGGCAGGGCATTAAAGTAAACACAACTGGTGATGTCTTAAATGAATGTAAACAGGTGGGACAAAATATTGGATATGTGCATTGGGACTTGCAGTTAATGGACTTGCCTCTGTCTACTATGTTGTTGATAATAAAGAAACAACAATATTAACAAGATAGAGATAACCTAGTACAAGGTTTCTCAAACTTTTTTGAACCAAGGACCCCTTTCATAACTCCAAATTGTTCGTGGACACCCGCCCCACCACCACCACCACAACAAATATGATATTATTTACTAAAAGTATAAAAATGACCTCAGTAATGAGTTTAAATATAGAGAATATGAAGCTTGCAGAACGACCAAGCACTGCTGTTCTGTGCAAAGTGTTTCAATTACATTTACATCCAGTGTTTCATATCAAAGAGAGCACAAACAAACACCATAAAATTAAGTTAGGGAGTCAGTCCGTGGAAAATTATACAGTATTTACTGCATAAATAATACGAAATGAACTAATATTGTTCACTATTGGACAGATGGGTATGGTTAAAGTAAGTGTCACTGTGTTAGAAAATAAATTGACATTAAGCTAGATCGTCATTTGTCGTATTACGTGAATTTATAATGTGTCAGTAGTACCATACTTTATCTAGCAAGATAAACTAAAATAATTATAGGTAAGTATATACAGTCGGAAACAGGGGCCTTGCTAATCCAGTGTTGGCCAGCTGGTCAGTTAATTTCTCCCAGAGTCATCTTGAGGTGAGATTCATTCACCATTCAGAGAAGTTGCTGTTACCATTGAAATAAGTGAATTTCCCCACATTTAAATTTACGGCCCAGAATCTACAACTTTTTTATATATGCTGTTTGTATATATTGTTTTTAACTTTTAAGTCATATAATATTAACTTTTTAGTCAATAGCTTTATATTGATTTTTTCTTTGCTTATTTGATTACAACATTGCAAGATAATGTTCACAATTCAGGGATTTTCCACAGACCAGAACTCTGGCTATTTGAAAACAACCTCTGTGGACCCCAGTTTGAGAAACGCTGACTTTGTAGTTTTAATAAGCCTTCTACAATCAAACACGAACACAAAGTTAGGCTAAAAAAATAATGAATCAATTAAAAAAGTTAATTTCAGGCCTGATTCTCAGTCAAATTCAAATCCATTCGAATGGCATTAAATCATCATTATTAGAATAGATCTAATAATCAAGCACTAAAGACAATATCAGTTATTTAATCAGTTTTACTTTACATTTGATAACTTTATTTTTTCCCTCCAAATTCTGAATGTTTCATTTAATATGAGGTACTGCTGTTTGATGCTTGAAAAACTTCAAGCTATGTTTAATGAATTAAGAAAAGGGCTACATTCCATCGTTATAATTTCATTTGTATTAACATCTATTTTTTCTAAGCAAAGGAGTGTGAGCAATAGTATATTCAGTTTTGCTGTGTTATCAAAAAATGAATGTAAAATGCTTTTTAGAACTTAGAAGGACCTGATACACATTTGAAAGCACATTATTCATCTTTCCCTCTCTCTCTGTCTTCTGCTTGTCCTTCAGCTTACGAGAGGGAGGGTTGAAAAAGCCTTCACCTGATGTCAGCCAGTCATGGAAGTCTGTCACCAAATCCAAGAGCAGCAGCGCCTTACTGCAAGATGTCAAAGCGTCAGTCAAGGGCAATAGTCACATGAGTTCAGGTGTGTACAGTATGAGTGCGTGTATTTATATTCCTCATCCAGCCAGTATAAGGGTAATTTTGAATGTTCTTCACCTAAGGATATGAATCATTCTTTCCATATGTTTAATGTTTATCTTGCTGTTTCAAAGTATGTACTTAATATAATGATAAGCAAGCAGTATTGAGAAGAATTTTGCATAATTTATTACAAAATACATCCTGTTCCTTTCTCAGAAATGTTATCTCTTTACCTGTTATGTAAACTGACTGAGGAACATGAGATTGCCCTGGAGATTGCCATTCGTTATATTTAATTGTGTGCATTTTGAAACTATGTGCATCTTGGGCTGCATTTACACAAGACAATGCACAGATTCAGTATTTTGACATGTATCCGATTTTTGTCCTGCCTGTTTACATTCAAAAACTGTTTATGTAAATACCCCACCAAGATACATATGGCTGCCTTTGTTCTTGGGAATATCTAAAAGGGATAGTTCATCCGAAAATTAAAAGTCATTTACACATCCTCATGTTGTTCCAAACTCTTAAGTCTTCCTTTCTTCCATTGAAACAAAACGTGATTTCAGGGAGAATGTTAGCCTCAGTCACCATTAACTTTCATTGCATCTTTTCTCCATACAATAAAACACTTAATCACGCTTCACTGACTACTCTCGATAATTCGCATGTGGAAAGTCCCATGCATTTACCAACCTTACCCAAGTGCCCAGTGATGATTTCAGACTAGACCCAAAAGTGTAGAATCAGATATGTGCTTGGATGTAGGTCAGATGACCAAATACCAGATATGCATCAGATTTAGAGCCACATTTGAAAGTGGCCCAGATCAGATAAGAAAATCAGAGATTTTTTTCTGTTTAGAAAATTGGTTGACACTTAATTGGTTAAAAATGTGAATGCAGCCTTAGATCATTACATTGTTTGCACAGACTGTTTCCTTAATGTTCTAGTGTTTATGTGTGTGGTGCAGCGGGCGAGGGCCGCAGTGAACTAGATGAGCTACAGGAGGAAGTAGCTCGCCGGGCCAAGGAGCAAGAGCTACAAAGACGAAAGGAAAAGGAGATAGAGGCAGCAATGGGATTCAATCCCAGACCCAGCAAGTTCATGGATCTAGACGAGCTCCAGAACCAAGGTAACCAGCATGCTGTGCAAGGGCAAGGGGAGTAGCTCTGTCTCCAGATGCATTTCTTGGGTTTCTGCTGTGGCTTAACGTTTGGAGCTTGGGACTGCATGTGTGTGTGTGCATTTGTGTGTGTGTGAAATGGAGGTGTGCAGGTTTCCATGCTGAAAAGCGCTGTGCTATGCTGTTTGTCACCTGCAGGGAAAGGGGAAGGCTTTGAGCAATGTGTGTTGGAGGCAGAGTCTATGTTAGACCAGTCACTGAGACTGGAACAGGCAGGAGAGGTGGCCGCTGCTCTGTCTGTGGTTAACGAAGCAATGTGTAAGTAATCCTGCCCTCAGCCTGCTGCCTGCTATCACTACTGCCACTAAGTGTGTGTGTCGGTACTGTACATCTGTGTGTGTGTGTGTGTGTGTGTGTGTGTGTGTGTGAGAGAGAGACTCTATTGCAGGGTTTTTATTTGCCTGTTTTCACTGCCACCACCAAAATTACCTTCAGATGTGTTTCAATTCCACAAACAGTAGTTTAGATTTATCTTTCTGGAGCCATGGATAACAAGGTCATCACTTAAGTTAATGTGCATTGAGGCTGCCGTGCCTTCTTGCCATGCTGTCTGTCTGGAACGCCTGTGAGGTCATTACCAGACAAGACATAGACCTGTTTGTCTGTACCCATAGAAACCAACCAGCCGCTCTAAGGAAGAGGGAGTTTGCCCAGTACTATGGCAACCACCTCTTTGCAAGAACTTTGATGGACTCTAAGTGCGTATAGTGTATGATGTAATTAAGCAGTGAGGTACCGACAGGCCTGCCGTTCTGTATTGTTAACAGTCGCTGCTGATTATATAGTTTGAGATGATCGACACCAGCCAAAATCTGTGTTGTTTTGGCATGACACAAGGCAGAGTTTCTGTAACCTCATTAGTAATGAGTATATTCACAGTATAGCACAGCCTCAAGTGCCTTGTTCCTTTATAAAATTGGTACAACATAATTAAATATAATGTACACAGAATTCCAATAAACCTTGTGTTAAGCATATTCAATAAGTGGCATCCATTCACTGGAAGATATAGTCCCTGACATGTAATAATATCAAAACATAATTCTATGGGTGCTGTGCAGTGAATTACACGGTAGCTAGGGGAACTGGTATTTTGCATCATAGCTGTTACTATTGACCTGTTTCAGTCACGTAACTTTTCCCTCGCTGCCGCCACATTTGTGACCATCAGCAGAAGGAAACAATGGAGGTGAATGGAAAAACACCCGTGAAACAATATCAATAAAAACATACAAAATTGCTTCTGATCCGTGGCAAATCCCAGGAAAAGTTCATATAGGTCTGAAGACAGCACAAATATAGCCAAATTGGACTTTCGCAGACATTTAAATATATTTTATCCTCGATTCATCTCCATACGCCAGTGAGTCTGATGTGTGACCGATGATGAGTACACACGCCCACCAGTGCATCACCGTAAACCTCTCTCATTCAGAAGTTACAAATGTTTTGTGTTGTTTTCAGGTCTGATTTGGTCACAATATAACAAAATGTCTGTGACAATCCCGTCTTTATGAACGTAAGAGCTGCTTTTAACTCCCGAGGAAGGCTTTTGTCGCATCCCACAGCGCAGCACATTGAAGGTATTTGGAACTTTGGTAACAAACATGGTGGTGTAGTCATACAGTGAAGTCACATGAAACAGGTCAATATTGTGTATTTGCACTATATTAACCAATCAACATACAGAACCAGAACTATCCAGTTTATAAGTGTCAATAAAATAAAATATCTCTGTTTCTCTGACTGTGATCAGTGTGTGTGAGCCTTTCAAACACCAGTGTCTTTTTATGTCTGTCTGTCTTTGACTTTCAGAAGTCATACCCTGAGGTTTGTCACTTATGGGGTGATCACATGCACGAACACACATGCATACACCAATACTCGCACACCTTCCATGGCCTAGCCCCTGTGTTTACCAAAACCTTACTCCCCCACCTGCCTTCACAAAGTTTCTCTGTAGTTTTAGAGTCAGAGTTGGGTATATTGCAGCTCATATCATGGTGAAAGTATTCTCGTTCCTCTGTAATTATACCATTATTAGATCTATACTGAGACGCAGCGTTAGGCTCAGGTAATTCGCTTTTTTTTTTGTTCCATGACTGAACTGCAATTCATTTTGGTTTAATTCAACTTCATTATAATTTAATCATTTTGTGCTTGACAGAATTTAACATTTGTGTTAGGATTTTAGTAGATTTCCCATCTTCCCTATTTGTGTGACCCTCCCCTCATACCCTTCCTCATAATTCAACCAAACATTGAGTCCCTTTCATTTCAGTTTTTCGTAACAAGTGTTTTGCATGCACCCCATGATTCTGCTTGTTATTTTCTGCATCTGTTTCATTTTTTTATTTTTTTTTTTGTTGCCTTTATTTGTTTTGTTTGCATTGTAGCTAAACTCAGGCATACCTTGCATGAGAGCAACACTAACTCTCAGGGCAAGATGCAAAAGTGCATGAGAAGAGCACGAGGTCTGCAGCAACGCATGCAGCAGCAGCAGGAACTGCAGCAGAAGCAACAGGAGGAAGAGAAGGAACAGAAACAGCCTCTCAGGTACCTGCTGCTGGCTGCAGTTGTGTGTTTGTGTGTGCTCCAGGAGCCCTGCACACAGCAAGAGCAAACATGTATTGTGCCTTAAAATGATCAATACTCTTTTAAGTTACTAGGAGGTTTGAAAGTCAGGTTGGTGTATAATTCATTCCATATTGAAATCTAGGTCCTGCCATGAACTGCCCAGGTAATGTCACACTGATGTGTAGAGAGGCTGATTAGATCTTGAAGTCTTTATACTGCATGACACCATCATAAGATACTGAATCGAGATGTTGACCATGCTCACAGTGACTCTAGCTTCAGGTAGGTTCTTTCAGTGTATGGTAAGGAACTAACTGTCCAACCCGCCCCCCCCCCCCCCCCCCCAATATTCTTTATTCAGTGAACAGCCTGTCCCGGTCGAAATACTTCTGACAAATGTTAAAGAAGAGGATGAGAAGGCAGTTTCAGAAGATGCCTTAAGACCACCTTCACCTCTCCTCATGAAGCCTCAGTCTGTAATTAAACCTGTTCTTGATGACCCTGGCCATCCTGTATCCCTTCACCATACAGACCCACACTTAATGCAGCGGGGCAGTGCAGGGGACAACTCCAGTCCTGTGACAGATAATGGACCACACTCGCACACATGGAGCACCAAAGACTCCATTACAATCACAAACTCTTTTGTACAGACTGCCAGTAAAAGCAGTTCTGCCACTGTGCCTGTGATTGCAGTGAATGGTTGTGAGGGTCCTCTACAGCCCTCTGCTCTGCCCAACAACACGCAGTCTAGTGTATCTTATTTCAACAGTCAATGCCCACCTCTGTCACAAAGTGCGCATCACACACCTTCCATCTCTGATTTTTCCAACTTTTTGGATGGCCAGCAGAAGTCACCACAGCAGGCTCACCCTCAGTCTCTTCGTGGCCCATCCAATGCACCCAACAGCCATGTTTCTGATGCCTATCAAAAATCAAACACACTCCGGGCACCTCCACGGAGCTGGTCTTGCCGCAGTCTGGAACGACTTGATCGCCGTCCAACTGTGATGGATTCCTCCCTTGGCTCTCCAGCAGACCCTCAGTGCCCCTTATCCCCCTGTCCGCCATCCCTGTCTTCCCCAGCACTGGAGCACTATCCAGCCGGCCCCATGCCTGTGGAGCGCTGGGCTGAGAATGTCAATCGATACTACAATTCCCAGAATTCTGCGCTGTCAGGACGTGGCTCACCCTGTGCGGAGCTGTCTGAGCTGGATTCGCTCTATCAGGCCAGCTTGAAGGCTCCCAGCATGCCCCGAGCCCCAGGAGGACCAAGTTCTCAGCATGCCAACAGATCAGGTATGGGCAAAATTTGGGCAAATCTTAAGCTAGGTCCCATTTAGTTCTTTTAGGCTTATCTTTTTCACATTTTTTTTTTAATTTGGGGGAGTGAAGTAGACAAGTGCAATTTTTAATAGAGTCATGATTGGGTCACTGTCCCTCTAGGTCCTGTTGCTTCTCGAAAGCACATTGCTGGACTTTCTGCCACTCTTGGTCGTTCCAAAACCCCCACAGCAGAGATCGAGAGGTGTGCCTACAGAACGCCAGCAGACAGCAGTAAACTGGCTCAGAAGGTGACTTAGCACACCTGCATTATCTCAGTAGTATCTAAAACATGAAATTGTTGAGTTGTGTAGATTTTGTCCATGTCTGTTAGCTTCGAGGCCATCTAAATGCTAGTGAACTTATAAAAGTTGACAAAGCTTTAGCCAGATGTACACATTTAAAATGTACAGTTTTTCTTTTCCAGAATACAGACTAAAAATATTGAGTTCTCTTCTTGCAGTCTCTGGCATTTCCAAATTTTTATTCAGAAAAGTGATCTTTAGAATTCTCACCCACTAGGGTTGAATAGATCCGATACTGACATTTTCAGACGGATCAGGGATCGGTCCAACAAGTCCGATACTGGGTGATAGTCATAGTTGTTACTGTCAAGACCAAAAATGACATAAAAGAACTATAAAAGCACTAATGAAGTAGTTAATATGACGCGTGCATTTTATTAGAAGTCTATCAGTCATACGATAACTTTGTGAATTGCAAAAGGCTGCGTTTAATAAATATACAGTATATCCTGCATGCATTGCGTGTCTCAGAGTGAATCAGCTCTGATGTGTTGTGGCACACACTCATAGCATGCTCATGATGCTCTCAGAGTGGCGCACAATATGTGAGCGCACCACACAAACGTCATCAGCACCAGATTTTGAATGAGAAACAATAAAACTGAATTTCACACAGAAACTCAAAGGTCTTCCTGGAGTGCTCTGCCAAAGTAAAAGCCCAAGGGTTAAAGTTAAGTTAAAATTATTATTATTATATTGCAAGTTACAATAATTTTTAAGATGACTGAATAACTAAATTAAATTTAAAAATGTTTTATTTTATGTGTGTGTATATATATATATATATATATATATATATATATATATATATATATATA